>NC_058084.1:306951639-307254139 GCF_014858855.1 Bufo gargarizans
CCTCGGGCGAGCTCTGTGGCCTCATTGGTCACATGGCCTTTGTGAAGCTCAGTCCCATTGAAATGAATGAGAGTGAGCTTCTATGGAATGTACATTGCTGTGCCTGGTATTCTAGGATAGGTTATCACTACTTTAATTCATAAGAAAACCTTTAACATTAACCAATGTAGGTTGTTGAGAACAAACATTTGGCATTACTTGTGGCTATGCCCAGCCATTAGGAAATTTTGGCAGGAAATTCATGAACGGACACAGAGAATATACAATGTTCCTGTAAAAAGTAAGCCTTTTCGGTTTTCCATATTCAGTTGGAAAGAAGTTTACCAAAGGAAGATATTCCAAATATACTGCAGAAAGGAACATATTAAACTGTTGGACACGTAATGACCCCTGAAACATCTTAAACTCCATTGTGAGAATAGAATTGCTGGACATATACGCCAAAAGAGGACGATGCTTTAGCACAAAAGAGTTTGGGAAAATTATGCTTATGTCTCTTTGAAAGAGAAGAACAATGAATCTCTTGAATGTTTAAAGGGGGTATCCGAAGTCTAAAAGATTCCCCCAATCCCCTGGCCCCTCATATTGCCCCAGATCCCTGCACGGCCACCACTGCATCTCCTTGTCGCATCTCCCACTGCTAGGGAGGCTTGTCCCTGTCACGGCCTGCTATTGGCTGCTCCCCAAACACCACCCCCCACCAACTGGATGTTTTGATCCACGCAGCGGGAAGATGCAGCAGCGGCCATGTAGGGATCTTGAGCAACGCTGGTTCCACAGAGCAGGTAAGTATAATCTATACGAGGGGCCCGGGCATTGGGGGTGAACATTTAGACTTCGGATAACCCCTTTAAGCACATGTCCAGGAGAAGGAAAGGGTGGGGGGGGGGGTGTAAGGAAAAGGATACAAATGATAGATGATTTTACTTTTTCTTTCATGTAAGTGACTTTTATCAAATTAAAAATTTAAAAAAAAAGTTTCACAGTTTATGAAACAAAATGCTCCTCACATCACCGTTCCGCTTCTAAATTAAATATTACCCTTTCCAGCAAAGCATTGTGGTCCAAAACATTGAGGCTATGTTAAGTGTTTAACTATGAACCTGACTCTGACGAACTAAAATGTTGGACTAGGTAGATCTAGCATAGGACAGTTTTTTCACATGCTAGTGTATCGGGTAATCAGGCGATCCAAATCTGCGGGTGCCACGGTTATGGCCGTGACTCCTTGGGAGCCGCATACAGTTGCCCGCGGTTTGGGTAGTTGTTTCAACCGCAGCTTGAGGCATGATGTTGTTTGCCTCAAGTGCGGTTGTCGCGGACAACAGCTATGTGTGCGGTTCCCTTGGAGTTGTGTGCGTGTGTGTATGCACGTTTGTGTTGTCTGGTGTGCACTTTGTGTTGTCTGGTGTGCACTTTGTGTTGTCTGGTGTGCACTTTGTGTTGTCTGGTGTGCACTTTGTGTTGTCTGGTGTGCACTTTGTGTTGTCTGGTGTGCACTTTGACACTTTTTCCCTTCACTGTGGCTGCCCGTGGCAACGTTTGGTATGTTGTACATGTGGTGGCAGTGTCCCGGCCTTCGGGCTGTCTCCAAGGATGGCTGCCACCCATGCCGTTGCCTGCGGCAACAGCCACAGTGTGATCTTAGTTTGGTCACTTCCCCATTATGTGTGTTTCCATTCTGTAGTGCTGGAAGGGTTAACTCCCTTCCCAGTGTGTGTGTGATGTCACTGGGTGTGTCCGACTGTGGGGTGTGGCTTCTTGGCCTATATAGCCTTGGTGTTTGGCATGGCTCAGTAGGTTGCTTCAGTCATGCTTGGCTGGAGCAGCCTCCTGTGCATATTACCTGCCAGTGAGAGCCACCCCTGTGGTCATAAAGATATGTTGTTATGTTTATGTCTTTGTGTGTGATGTTGTATGTGATGTTCTGTTGGGACCTTCCTATGTGTTTTGGTGCAGCTTACGGTTCTGGATTCCTGTTCGCACAGGGATCCAGTCAGCAAGGCTGTGGCAGGTTGGTGGAACTACTAGTTCGCCTGCCATATCCGTAAGGCTGTATGAGTTCCCCTTTTCCCAACAGCTTGGCCATTGAGACTCCTGCTCCTCCGTGCCTAGGAGGAGTAGGTCGTCTTACCCAGCTCCTAGCTCAGGGATCTGCGGAGGGTAAGTCAGGGCTCCGAGGTTCCTGCGCATGGGTCCTCCTACCTTTTAAGGTCGGCCCATGCAGGTTAGGAGTTAGGGTCAGGTTAGGGATGCTTGAGGAGGTGACCTGCTCCCTATCCTGTTCTCATGGCCACAACATCATCTGGCATCACACGGCTGAGGGTTTCCCCCATCCTCAGCCGTGACAGCGGGTCACCTCTGGCACTGTACAGGTGAATACTTTCTAGGTTACTGTGCGTTGTGGCATCAAACCGGCACCTTCATCAGGTATCAGGATTTCTAGTAAGGCGCTGGATTTTTCTTGGAGTTCCTCATGTATTTGCTTTGTGAATCCATTTTGCCTTTGATTTCTATTAGTATGTGAACTGGTATTTCAAGAATTTTATTACGGATAGTGATCTGCCAGATAAGATAACTCAGCCCTATTGGCTGGACCTTACATACAGTATAAGTAAGGGCAATACATTTCCAAAAATCCTGAGAGTATAGTTAGGTTGAAGCACTTTTGTGGTCCTGTTTTTGGGACATAACTGCTGCAGTATTAGTTGTATCTGTATGGGTACTTTGTATGGTGGCCATCAAGAACGCCAAGTTTTGAAATTTTCTGGCTAAGGAAGCCTTTTACTTTGTACGTGGCATGCGATTGCATATTTCTTTCAGGGGAGCCAAGGGGACTTTCCAACTAACCTGTTAGTCTTGCTGGCTTTGAACATGGCATGAGAATATTTTATTAGTAAAGTATTGGATAGGGATGTTGTAGTTATTTCTGTATATCCACAAATGCGGATGTGGACAGCAGATTCTGGCCCCATTGAAAATGAATAGGTCAGCACCTGTTCATGGACCCTTATGGTGACCTAGCCTCAGTTTTCAAACCAGCACCTGGATCTGAACATTTTTGTAATTGCATGCAACTAAATATTTTGCATAGCCACTGAGTTATTCAATGAAATTATCTGTATAGCTCCACCTGCAGTTTTCGAACTTCTGTCCACCTTGCTGAGGTGGACACACATGCTCAGTTGGGTCCTTCAGCTTTCACTAGCTGCAGGTATTACTTCAATGGACACGCCCCCTGGGCAGCCAACTTGAAATCAATCTAGTAGAACAGTTGGAGCAATGAATAGGGGGATCTCTGGATCCATGGGAGGTACAAGGCTGGTTCTAGCTTTGTTAGAAAGGGATTGTCATGTACTATATGATGTCCTATTTTAATTCTTTACATTAATCATGGGATAATGCTTTTCAGTAAACAACTGCAGTAAAACAATAGCCATTAAGAATCATGTTGTAACTTCATGTAATGTCTATTTAATGCATTTAGAATAAAGATGGCCACACCTGTCTTTTGTACTGGGGAAACCTGTCGGTACTTTCTTTGACCTGGCTCTTTTAAATGTACAGTATAGGCTGTGAAATGCCTAAGACACATTTCCTGATGCAGATCACAATGCTTTACATATGAAAAGCAAAACAGTTTTAGTTTATCTCTAGAGATGAGCGAACTTGTGTTTTTCAAGTTCTCGTTTGGGTATTTGTGCAATTCTGTTATCACGGAATACACCACGGAAGCCTTTAAGAAGCATTCTGTCATAATAGGAGTTAATAGTAAGCATAACAGATCCGTCTGGTTTCAGTTATCCAGGTCTTTTCTTAGAAATGTTTTTTTTGCCACCGGGTGTGTAGGAATAAAAAGAACAGCTAGTAACGTATCTTGTAGTGTACCAGTATTCTCAACTCATACATGCACATCTAAAGCAAAGGTCTTCTGTTCTTCAGTTCGGATTTGACGATCTTCTAAAAATCAGCATGTTAAAGCTATTGAGCAATCTGCAATGTGTTTTGTAGCATTTTTGCCTAGCAATTTTTTATTTTTTTTTATTTATTTTTAGTAAGTTTTCATTTCCATATTTTATGCTGTATTTGATAATGTTGGTTATGGTTTTCCAGACCTCTGGCTGACCTTTCTACCTAGATTATGCTTTAGCCTTAAAGTAGTGGCTTCTAATCTTTACGTTTTTTATGTTTTTCCCCTTTCTTTCGCTCTGTTGCCATTCTTCCTGCTCGCTCTCCTGTGCACCACACCATGACTCTCCCTTGCTCCGTCCAATCAGCTTTTGGTGAAGGGGGTGAATGAGACTTTGGTAGCTCAGAGAGTTGTCCCTGCTCTCATCACTCTGTCCAGCGATCCAGAAATGTAAGTTTCTTTGCTGCTTTGAACTTTTAAGCATCCTGACCCTAGGAAATGCCCCTCAGTTTACATTATTTGCCATAATCACTTCTTATTGGCAAAAAAAAATAATTTTTAATTGTAATTCTTATTTTGACAGATTAATATCCAAAGAGATTTGCAAGGACTTAAACTGATGGGGCATATCTTACTTGTAGCAGGATGCTTAACATTTTGACTAACAAGTTTATTAGAATGATACAACTATGTTAGTTGTGTGCCTTTCCACTACCTCTATGACTAGTACGGTGGATTTAAATCAAGAGACCCAAGTATACTGTCTGCCCATCCACAGTCACAGCTAGCCAAGGTCTGCTTTCCTTTTTACCAAGCAATTTTTTCATTGCATGTTGACTGGTTACAGCTCATTCTCCGAGGCATGCAAGAATCCTTAATTGACAAGCGAGTTGCTCCGGCCCTTGTTACCTTGTCCAGTGACCCAGAATTGTGAGTTCCAATACATGACTCTAGTTAATTCTCCTATTTTGAGATTTTTTTTCTCTCCCTTCAATGAGTAGATTTAAAATCCAGTTCATTAAAGGTGCTTGTTTTATTGTTTTTATAAAGGAGTTCTCTGGACATTTTATTAAAAAAAAAACTAGCCTTTCTGCTAACCTCTGGAAGAAAGAACGTTTGGTTAATACTTACCTGTCCCTCACTTGGCCATTGCTGCTGTCCCCGCTGCACTCGCACAGGCTGGGGGCTCTTCCGTCTGGATCCCGACATGATGTGTGCTGTTCCTGTTCAGGTGCACAAGAGTAATTCCAGCTGCGCAGGAAGAGAAGACACACATCGGGTGTGTGAGTGGAGCAGGAATAGTAGCATTACTGAGCGAAGGACAGGTACAGCTGTGTTCAAAATATTAGTAGTCAGACATCACTAACCTGATCAATCACTGTTTTTGGTAGAGATTATATTTCTATGTGGCAAATAATTTACTAGCAGGTGTAGTAGAGTAATAGAAACCCAACAGTCATGACATGCATGTTGCTAATTCTGTGTAATTCAATCGGTTACTGAAAGGGGCATATTCAAAATAATAGCAGTGTGGAGTTCATTCATTCATTTAAAAAAACAGGTGGCAATTATTGCCCTTATTTATGGTAGGAAGGCAGAATATGTTGTACGTGCTGGTTACAGTGCATTTCTCTCTGAAATTCTGATGAAAATGGGTCGTTCCAGACATTGTTCAGAAGAACAGCGTACCTTGATTAAAAAGTTGATTGGAGAGGGGAAAACATATAAAGAAGTGCAGCAAATGATAGGCTGCTCAGCTAAAATGTTCGCAAATGCTTAAAAATGGCAACCAAAACCTGAAAGAAGTGGAAGAAAGTGAAAAACTACCATTCGAATGGATATAAGAATAGCCAAAATGGCAAGAACTCTGCCAACAATCAGCTCCAGGGAGATCAAAGAAGGTCTAAATTTACCTGACTTTGTGCTGTTAAAGACGTGCTGAAGAGGTTACAATTTGCCAAAGAGCACATTGACTGGCCTTTCTCATACTACGGTGTTGGGGCTATTTATTGCATACCAGGGATCATGGATCAGTTTGAATACTTTAGAATACTTGAAGAGGTCATGCTGCCTTGTGCTGAAGAGGAAATGTCCTTGAAATGGGTGTTCCAACAAGACAAGACAACAACCCTAAACACACCAGTAAACGTGCAACATCTTGGTTCCAGACCAACAAGATTGACGTTATGGAGTGCCCAGCCCAATCCTCGCATCTTAATCCAATAGAAAACTTGTGGGGTGACATCAAAAATGCAGTTTCTGAGGCAAAACCAAGAAATGGAGAAGAACTGTGGAATGTAGTCCAATCATCCTGGGCTGGAATACCTGTTCACAGGCGCCAGAAGTTGGTTGACTCCATGCAACACAGATGTACAGCAGTTCTCAGAAACAGTGGTTATACAACTAAATATTAGTTAAGTGATTCAAAGGAAAGCAAAATCTTGGTGAATGTTTGAGTTTGTAAAGAAGAATACAAACACTGCTATTTTTTTAACAGTCTAATATTCACTTTTCTTCAATTTTGTTTTTAGAGGAACAACACAAATTTGATATATTTTTCTTCATGTTTTGATTTGGAATAGAATGTGTAGTGTTCCCAATGCATTTGTGTGTATGGAAATAAAGGCTATTAGAAGGATTTTGAGCTTTATTCACTTTTTTAAATGCACTGCTATTATTTTGAACACAACTGTATATATTAACCAAACAATCTTTCTTTCTTCCACAAGTTGAAGAAAATCTAGTTTGTATTAAGCCCGGAGAGCCCCTTTAAGTTTGTTGCCTTCAATAGAAATAGCAAATTGTCTTTTCATCTATTACAGTTCTGTGAGAATTGCTACCATCCCAGCATTTGGTACCATCATGGAGACTGTTACCCAGAGGGAGGTGGGTATGATTGGAAGCACAACCATAATGCACAGTTCTTTCATTGCATGCTGCGAGATCTGACACTGCTGAAATCCTTCTCCACTATTGTACTACGTAATATGAGCTAATTTGCTAAACATTTCTTAGAAAAACACGCCATTTGTATAGAAATGCACTTCTACAAACAACATAATTGATGTGATGCTTTAAGGCCTCATGCACACGACCGTTCTGTTTTTTGAGATTCTCAAGTTGCGGATCCGCAAAACGCGAAAGCTGCCCGTGTGCCTTTTGCAATTTGCGGAACGGACGGCCCATTGTAGAAATGCCTATTCTTGTCTGCAAAAAGGACAAGAATAGGACATGTTATATTTTTTTTGCGGGGCCACGGAACAGAGCACTCTGTGTGCTGTCCGCATCTTTCACGGCCCCATTGAAGTGAATGGGTCCGCACCAGAGACGCAATCATTTTTGCATATTTTTATTCCATGACCTCAAGTCATAGGATAGGAAAATGAAAGAGAGTTTGTAGGTTGGGGTTGAAAGATGTGTTGTGAATAGTGCATTTTAGGAAATGTTTGTTTTACGGTATTTATAACTAGGGTAAATGTTCAGGCTGGATTTCCTCAGGGGGCTGTGATGTGGGGGCTGCAACCCTGTCCACTCACACCGGTCACACAAATTTCAAGGTAATACCTCAGTTAACCACCAAATTTATACAGCCATTGGCCATCATGGGCAGGGTTGCAGCTGCCCCATGGAAACCCAGACTTGAAGAGTAGGTCTCTCAGACACCTAACCCCTAATACTCTCCCAAATCAATCCCACTAGGCTTTTAAAACAGATTATGCAATTTCCATGTCTGTACTGACTGGGGGGTGCACTAGAGAAGAAGCTAAACAGGCCAAATAATGCTTCTGTCCAGAATGCCACCATCCATTACCTGCTGTGTATTACGCTACTGTGCACAGGTTGTTTATAGGGGCAGTATCTTCTTCCTGAGTTACTGTTAATTAGCTGCCAATAAAATGAGTGTAAAAGTTAAGAATTAACATTGTGAGAAGAGTGAATATTATCTGTGTACAGCACTACACAATATGTTGGTGCTATAAAGACAAAATTAATAATAAAGGTAAATTCGGATTCTCATTTATTGGTAACATTAATTCAGCATGGTGCCTGTCCCTACAAGGCTATAAAGGACGCACAGATAGTCATTAGCCCGTTGTCCTTTCACAATGCGATATGTACGTGCTTTGTGATAATTCTTACGTTGCAGTTACTAGAGAGGGTGAAAATGCAGTTGGCGTCATTCCTGGAAGACCCTCAATATCAAGATCAGCACTCCCTGCAGATCGAAATAATCAGGACGTTCGGGAGAGTTGGACCAAATGCGGAGCCTAGGTTCAGAGATGAATGTGAGTGACCGACACAGTCGCAGACAGGCAGCGGTGGTGTGTGCCAGCATCTCGTACTTACAGAGAGCAGCAGGCAGTGTCCATACATAGTGACCATCAATTACAGTCCACTTCTTTACTTGCTGTACTTCACCTTTTAGTATTGACAGTGTGTTACACCTTCTTTTTTTTTTTTTTTTTTTTTTTTTGCCATTGTAAAATATATTTGTTTCGCCTGGTAAAACCAAATCTGAAAGAAAAAGTAAACTTGTTAATATGAGGAGTCTATATACATTATCACTGCAGACAGTTTTTAATACTGGTTTAAACTGTCGATGCAATGTACTTCTTCAATTAAAGGGCTACCCATCCCTGTAACGTGATGCTGTACATTACAGCTCTTACAAGTGGCCTACTACTGCTGGGGGAATCATGTGCCCAAAAGGAGGTGTGAAGAGTAAAACTTAACTTTTAGTATCATTTTATTTAAACCGGTTCCCCACAATAGTGATCCTACATACAAAGTGCTGATCACATGCCCCTGTCATCCCTCAGCCGAGAGGGGTCATATCCTTATCTGTCGGGGAAACAATAAAGGTTTGTACGGTGCTAAAGGGCGTAGAATCACTTAAAGGGATTGTCCGGGTTCAGAGCTGAACCCGGACATAACCATATTTTCACCCAGGCAGCCCCCCTGATGTTGTCATCGGAGCATCTCGTGCTCCGATGCTCTCCTTTGCCCTGCGCTCAATCACGCAGGGCACGGGCTCTTTTGTTTACAATAACACTGCTGGGCGGAAGCTTCTGCCCGGCAGTGTGTTCGGTGACGTGACCGGCTCTGATGGCTGTGCTTTAGCGCTGCCCTAGCCGTTTTAGCCCGCCGATCAGTGCTAGTGACGTCACCGGGCTTCCTGGCAGCCCTACAGAGAGCCCGGTTAGTCATCGGACCTCCTTAAAATGCCTTTGTCCTGCGCGATTTAGCTTTTTGGGGACCATTTAATGGGGGCACGTTGGCTTTCATAGGATATGGGACACTTGGCTTATTCTTGGTGACGTATCCCCAGCGCATGCTTAAGGGTTTCATAACTAATGTTCATAGTTTTGTCTTCTAGTTGTTCTTCCGCATCTGCACAAACTAGCTTTGGTCAATAATCAGCAGTCTGTGGATTCTAAAAGACTGGACATCGCCACGTATCTGTTTGAAGCGTACAGTGCTCTCTCCTGCTGCTGTATCCTTTTTTCTGCATGTTCATCTGGGGTTGCGGGGAAATGGTTTTTGGTTGTACGCATTCCAATAAGTGCTGTAAATCTTCATGTTTTCTCTGTTTTACAAAGTCACTTTCAATGTGAAACCTAACCAAATGGGTTTTAGCCAAGGCATGTGTAAAAGAATATATGGTGGTCCTGATACCATAATCTATACAGTTTTTGCTTGCACCTGTAAAGGGGTGCTCTGAAAAAATGATTATTTAGCAAGTGTCCCCAGCCTGCCTACCTTACTGAAAGGACTATACTTGGCTGCTCCTCACCACTCCAGTCCTCTGCACTGCCTCCCACATGTCCATTTTTCGGTCCCGTTGGTGTTTACATCCGACGCAGAATATGGTCACATGCTCTGCTGCAGCCAATGCCTAGTTTCAGTGGTGACATGCTGCTTGGGGCCATGTCACTGCTGAAGCCAGTCACTGGCTGCAGCAGAGCATGTGACCAGGCGGATGAAAGCACAGCATGGCAACCAGAAGATGGACATGCAGCAGCAGGTAAGTATAATCCTTTCAGTAAGGTAGGCAGGCTGGGGACACTTGCTCAATAATCATTTTTACCAGAGAACCCCTTTAAGGGTCCATTCACACGTCCTGTTTTTTTTTCATCCTGAAAAACGGTCCGTTTTTTGCGGATCCGTTGTTCCTGAAAATGTTTCCATATGTCATCCGTTTTTTGCGGATCCGCAAAAAACGGAAACATGTATACATTTCAATAATCAAATAAAGTTGTTTGGATTTCTTTGAAAAAAAAATAAATAAATAATTATTTGCTGTGTGTTTCCAGGAACGGATTCCGCAAAAAACGGAAGACATACGGAATGACATCCGAATGTCTTCCGTTTTTTGCGGAACCATTGACTTTGCATTGTACCAGGATCCGATTTTTCAGGAACATAATAGGACATGTTTTATATTTAAACGGACATGCGGAACGGAACAACGGAAACGGACAGCACACATTGTGCTGTCCGATTTTTTCCAGGACCCTATTGAAAATGAATGGGTCCTGATCTGGTCCTGATCTGTTCCGCAAAAAACGGAACAGATCAGGAAAGCAAAAACGGACGTGTGAATGGACCCTAAGAGCGGTTTATTGGTTCTCTGCCTGGTAGGGAAATTGAGCAGATGTCTGTAATGGAAACAGATGTTGTCTTGGAGTTAGTCTGTTACCTCTGGGCTTTTGAGTTCTTTGAGCAGCTGCTTCTTTATATTTCTCAGACGTGGTGGAGATGTAACCTATGTTTCGGATACTAGTGTTACAAACACATTATCGAAACCTAACTTTAGACAATTACTCTGGACGTGGAAGTGAAGAATAAATACTGATGCTACAGACATTTCAAAACTTTTCTGGTCGCTGAAACATTTCTCATGAAACCACAGAATTTCTTTTCCCTTTTTTGTGATGTGATATGTGGGAACATTGTAACTACTTGATGTTTGAAAAAATGTCTTTGAAGATTTTGCCATTGGATTTGGTGCCATAAACAGGACTTTGAGTTGTGTTACTTGCAAAGCTTTATACGGTCACAACATGGCCTTGTGTGACTTCCTCATTCTAGAGATGTTGGTCTTCTCTTCATAAGTCTGCCGGGAAAAACTGTAACCAAAGTACTACACTAAACTATGACCAGGAAAGAGAACTGCTTTTCCAGCCTAGCATTATTTTTTGCTCTCTTGTTCAGGTAAGGGTATGGCCACATGTAGGGAGTCCACTGCAGCAGATGTGGCCAAAATCCAAAGCAACCACATTTGCGCTGTCAACATAAATTGGCATGCAGCAGATGTAAAATCCACTATACATGATAGGTTATGTGCGGATTCCAGCGCAGATGTTCTCTACATCATGCAGAGATTTTATTTTTATTTTTAAATCCCCTCTTTGCTGCAGATTTTTCACAGGCAGTTCCGTTGTGGACAATCCACAGTCCACGCATCACGTGGAAGAGGATGTAGATGGGGCGAGTATTGTGAACACAGGGTGAGTATAACCCCCTCCATCCACCTCCTCCCCCAATCTCTCACCCCCACCTCTTCTCTCCTTTCCTCCCCTCTCCACCCCTCCATTCCTATGCCAAATGCCTGGCGTAATTGTATGGCCACTGCATTAACTCCCTTCATAGGTGGTGTAATTGCACGACCACTGGATACAGCACAGCCGGTCGCATTACCCCCTTCCATAGGCGGAGTAATTGCTGGTTAGGATATCCTGTGTTACCTACTCCCCACAAGTTCAGTATTCACATGAACAGGTGAAGTAATTGCACCACCATTGGATACTGTGTCTACTACGCCACAGCACCAGATACTATATTTCCTATCATATTCTTTCTCTTCCACAGGGGTGTATGCCAAGAGACGGTACCTACTATTACCTGGTCTTCCCACACAAGCGGAATACGGGCGCAACCACTGGATACGGCAGCTACTACCGCATTATCCCATTTGTTTTTGGTTGTTGGTTTTGAGTGCCGACATGGCCGTCCCTGTCCTCCCAGGCTGTATCAGGTGTACACCACTTCAAGTCACGGTGGGACTCCACACTACATGATTGGTCATGATACTCAACACCTTCTTACGAGGTGTATCTGTAGAAGAGAATTCGGTGGTTACTACCAAGAGAATTGAATATTACACTGTCTCTGAATACTGTTTCCACTTCAAGCGCTCCTCCTTTTCAGGTGGCGTATTTAGGCTAGGACTCCATTCCATGGCTACTACTCTATGTCCTTTTCCACAGGTGGAGTATTTATGCTAGCACTAGAGATCGTAGCTACCACTGTAGTACCTCCTTCCCAGGTGGGTGTCTACCCTGACTTTTGCTTTTGTGTCTACTACGGTATAGCCTCCTTCTCAGGGGGAGTATTTACTCTAGCGCTACATATCATGGCTACTACTGTATGGACTTCTCAGGTATTGCGCTAGCCCTTGTTTTGGTGGTTACTATCTGTATGGGCTTCTTTTCAGGGGAAGGATTTGTGTTAGCACTCCATGCCATGGCACCTTCTGTATGGTCTCCTCATCAGGTGGAGTATGGTGCTATCACCGTATACTATGGTTTCTACAATATGACCTCCTCCTTAGGTGGAGTATTGCGCCAGGACTAGTTCCTGTGACTACCCCTGGCCCCATTCTCAGGTGGAGAATTTGCCTTAGCCCTAAGTGCCTTGCCTACCACTGTGTGGTTCCCTTCTCAGGCTTGGGGCTTACATTCCCCCTGCAAGCCATGGTGGCACCCACGTTGCTCTCTTCCTCTCTCCTTGCATTTGCACTGGATATGGTTCTTGCCTTCTGTTCCGTTTCATGTTTCGGCACTGGCTTTGTATGCTGTAGCTTCTACCGCTTCTCTCCTATAGGTGGATCTCTCACACTGGTCTTGGGTGTGGTGGTTGTGTCTACATGCCCTCTCAGGTGGATCTCCGGCTCATTTTACATGACCAATGGATGCCGTTGCACCAATAGGTGGAGTCTTTATGCTGGCGCTTGCAGTATTAGCTTATTCGTCCACTCATTCCTGATGACATGGTTATCTGCAGTACTTCCATTGTCTGACCAGGTTCTGCATGCAGGGTTCTCCCTGGTTGGCATAACCCCCTTGTTTCTATGACATTGGTCTACCACAAGGTTTTCATTTAACACTGCCTCTTTTAAGAGTTGAGTAATAGATTTGACATGTCCTTATGAAGGGGACACACCTATTTAGGGCACATACTGTGCATCAACTGCTTTTCTCCCCTCACCGGACGGGACTATGGTGATGTTGCATGTTGTCAATGCTAATAGATGTTTCGTTGCTGGAACGCAACACCCTTTCTACGTTAAGCCCCTCCGCAAGACGACTGATTGTGCTCCCCCAGAATATGTTTCTGCCTACCTGGCCAGTATCCATACTCCTGAGGTTGGAGTCTTACTGTTCTGGAATGCCTGCACTATTTTTTCTTCTAGGTCCAGATTTTCTCTGTTTTTGTGACGTCGGACATAGTTCTCACCTTCTCTCCTGGAATAGTATTTCTCCTATCTCGGACCAATATTTGCATTCTGCTGACAACCGCATTGTCGCTACACGGTGACAGTAGATGGTCTCTGACGAATCCTACACACCTCCGATTATTTTTGGCGTCCGTGTGCTTCTACTGATCACTATGTTATTTTTGTTTTTCAGCCTGCAGTTGAGTCTGCCTGATTCAGACAGTTTGTAAATTATCAAGCAGCTTATTTTGTTAAGTCTCACGACAAGCCTCTACGGCTCTGGGGGCATCTGTCTTCCACAATACCTGCTCCTTAGGGGGCATTTAATTTTTAAGCAAAGATGTATGCTGCGATCCTTACCTTTTTGGATCGGCCTCCATGAGTGTATTCCGGCGAGTGTATGTGCTCTCTCTCATGTATTGTAGCCTACGCTCTTTTAAGAGTGTGATTGCTCAGTTTCCTCAGGCTGTCTAATGCTAGTCATGATGATGTCCTGGTTCCAGCATCACTCGCAGTCTTCCTTTTGTCCAGTGGCAGAGGTTGTTTTGGCTGCACTCTTCTGCCGCATTGCTCTCTGCTGCACGGCTGGGATTCTACTGATCCCCGGGGATACAGTCTTTTGCTCTTAGACTGCTCCCCATTTGTCTATGGTTTTCCATACTTTTTAGTCTCTTCTCGTGCTGGATTCTTTACAACGGACTGGCTACTCGCTATTTTCTTTCACAAATTGGCCCACAGGGGTCTCCTCACGTACCTAGGAGATGCCTACAGGACTAGTCCTCTGCCAGTTGCCCAGTAATTCCTTCCAGTTTTTTCAGTTTTATCCTGGGTTTAAGGATCCCATCCTGATACTTACACATTTGGTAAGGATGTGTCTGGGTTTTCCTGTTGCTCGGTCACCAGGTCTTGTGCATACCCAGATTATACAGGTTCATTTCTGTTGAGTTGACACCCCTCGGTTTTCCCTGGGGCCTATTGCCATGCAAGACATCCTGGGTTTTCAGTCCAGGTCCCCACAGCAATTCTGTGGTCTTCATTATCTGGAAGTACCTTCTGCACATCATTGTCGTCAGACATGCTCATCCTTCTTGTGGATATTATGGGCTGCTATCCACATCTTCTGAAGCCTCTTGAACCTTTGGGCTTTGTTTAACTGGGTTTTCCGCTTTTTGCCCAGTCTAAGACACTGTACGTTCTATGCTCTCTGACTGGCCTTCCTGGTACATACTCTTCCTATCCTATTTAGGGTTCCTGTGCATCCTTTCCCCACATTTCTGTGCGGGGCCCTATGACGGGCCTTAGATTTGTTCTAGTCTTTTATTCCCTACCCATGGTACTGCTTTGGAACGTCCCATGGTCTCCTGTGTCCCCCCAATGATACGAACAAGAAAAATCCCATTTTAGTACTGGAAAAAAAATTAAAAAAGCATGAGGTTTTTGTTGTTTCTTTGCAGCGTATGGCTCATCCACGTTGCTGGTAGTGTATATGCTGCAAATTTTCTGCACACAATTTTGCAGCTGAAAATCTGCAGCTTATCCACCATCTATAGACATGCTCATAAAGAGTAAACAAGGTCACAAATCTAAATGGAATACATTTACTTTTTGGGCGGTCAGAGACAGTAATTGACTTGGAGTTTTCCTGTTACACACACACACAAAAAAATACCAGCGTTCAACTTTACTGCATTATGTAAGTAAGATAATGAAGTTAGAAGTGCATTTTGACTCCCACCAGCATAATTGCGATCTGTGACCCGCACCCTATGTTTACATCCCAGCACAAGACTCATGGGAAGTGTGTGTAGCATCAGGTCTCTGCCTCTTCCCCTTTCAGCTGGAACATCACAGGTCAACGCAGGGCATGGCAGCCTCATTAGTATCCGCTGTACTGCTGGATGTGGGTTGAGGGAAGGGCACTCTTCTAACGCACAGACTTTTACTAAAAAAATTATTTAACAGGTCTTCATCAGTATTTGAACCCCAGACCTACTGTATGGCAAGCAAAAGAGTTACCATTACACTACAGACCTGCTCTGTTGAAAGGACTACATTTTCTGTGCTTAAAAAGCTATTTTTTCACAGGCATTATTATTATTTATTATTAAAGTGCCATTCATTCCATAGCACTGTACATGTGATAAGGGGTGCACATACATAATACAGACAATTGCACTAATCATAAACAAGATGAGTTACAAACTAGTACAGAAGGAGAGAGGGCCCTGCCCGTGAGGGCTTACAAGGTATAACACTAAATAAATAGTATATTACTGACCTGAAAGGGAATAACTTTGCATAATTTATCAATCACCATAAATAAATTGTTCACATTATACACTGCTCGTTTCCAGGGGTAACGACCATTATTATTATTATTTTTTATTTTTTATTTATTAAAGCGCCATTCATTCCATAGCGCTGTACATGTGATAAGGGGTGCACATACATAATACAGACAATTTCACTAATCAAGATGAGTTACAAACTGGTACAAAAGGAGAGAGGGCCCACAATCTACATACCATCATACAATCCAACAGTGGTGGCTGTGCTTTCACACGATAGAAAAAGGTGCCAACCTCTCTGGTGACTGGAACCATGGGACTGTACATAGGCCAGATGTTTTCCACTAGTGTGTGACCACGGCCACTGCTGCTGGATTGCAAAGTGGTCACAACCCCTGGATACAAGCAGAGTATAATGTGATGGAAAAATGAATCAAGCCAACAAAGGAGGCAATGTGGACACTGACAATGCATTACATTAGACAGTGCCTTGTATTAACTTTGTCTACATGATGAATGCCATTTGTTGAAGTGAGACAACCCCTTTAATGGTTTTTGTTTTAATCTTTTAATAGCAATAACATTGCTGAAAATTGTAACTTTTATCATAACAGAAAAAAAGCTGGAAAGTAGAAATTCTGTTCTTATGCCATAACTTTTACTATAAAAATTATTCCACTGATCCCAATGAGATTTGAACCCCAGACCTTCTGTAACTGTACTCCTCTGTAGAAAGCTCTGCTGTAAATATGGATTTTTAGGGGATTTTTATTCCTTATGGTGGTACTGTAAGTTTACTTGTTTCACTCATAAGATCGTAGTCTTCATTTGAACAGAATACAGATTATGAACATATTATTTATCGTGATTGGCAAACGGGTAGGTGGGAGGCCCAGTTTTGCCTGTATGGAGCCCCGAAATTCCTGATGGTAGCCCTAGATCCAAGCCTTCTTGAAGCCCTGCTAGAAAAATTCGACCTTAGGCCTCTTTCACATAAACTATACGGATTGTGTCGGGATTCATTCAGTGAAACTCGCACCATTTTGCAAGCAAGTTCATTCAGTTTTGTCTGCAATTGCGTTCAGGGTTTCATTATTTTTTTTCACTCGTGTGAAACAAAACTGAAGATGTACAAATAACATCTCCTAGCAACCATCAGTGAAAAACGCATTGCACCCGGACTGTATCTGGATGCAATGCGTTTTTCACTGAAGTCTCATTCACTTCTATGGGACCAGGGCTGCAGAATATAGAACATGCTGCAATTCTCACACAACGCAGAACTGTTGAGTGAAAAAAACGCTTGTGTGCAAAGACCCATTGAAATGAGGGATTCAGTGTGGGTGCTATACGTTCACTTCACGCATCGCACCCGTGCGGAAAACTCATTCTTGTGAAAGGGACCTTAGGCCTCTTTCACACGAACGATACGGATTGTATCCAGGTGCGTTCAGTGAAACTCGCACCATTTCGCAAGCAAGTTAAGTCAGTTTTGTCTGCAATTGCGTTCAGTGTGGGTGCAATCAGTTTTTACACGTTTTTCACAGAAGACTTACAAACAACATCTGCTAGAAACCATCAGTGAAAAACGGAATGCGTCCAGGTTACATCCGGATGTAATGCGTTGTTCACTGAACCCCCATTCACTTCTTTGGGGCCATGGCTGTGTGAAAAATGCAGAATATAGAACATACTGCGATTCTCATGCAACGCTGAAATGATGTGTGCACAGACTCATTAGTAAGTGATCACATGAGTTGTTTCCTGTCAATTAATGCTGAAAGTTGCAAAACTGGAATATGCCCTTTTAAAGGGGTTATCCAATATCCTAAACAGCCTCCCATGTGCCGAGCCCCTCAGAGGGAATATACTTACCCCAGCCCCCCACGGCGCTCCTGGTCCCCGCACCGCTGCAGCTGCTTCTCCCTGTATACGGATGAAAACATCTGGTGTCGGGGGGGGGGGGGAGAGCAACCAATGGCAGACTGGGATGAGCGTCACCTGCGATGCTAGGGAGGCTCATCCGCGTCCCCGCCTGCCATTGGCTGCTCCCCAGTTGTTCTTATTCGTGTACAGCGAGAAGCAGCGGCGGTGCGGAAACCAGGAGCGCTGCAGGGAGCCGGGTAAGTATATTTCCTCTGAGGGGCCCAGCACCTGTTTAGGATATTGGATAACCCCTTTAAAGTTTACGTAATCTTCGGCAGCTGCCCCATGTGAGGATATTGGTTAGTGCATCCTATACAATTGGGGCCTACAAACAGGTCTGTCTTATAAAACATGGTCTTCAAAGATTCTAGCAGTGATTACATTTACAGGAGGATCTTCTAGGCAGCCTAGGTGACTGCCAACAAAGACTTTAGCCAAGCAACCATGTTAACATACTGTCTCGTGCTACGGGAAATGAACGTTCTGTATTTGAGAACTGTTGCCGCCACAAAACTTCCTGAAGACTCCCATTTAAAATTAGCTCAGTGAGTTGCTCAAGACTTTTGATGATATCTCTGTACTAAATGGCAGGCTTGTGCCTACAAACGAGAAGTCCTGCTGATGTGTCAGTCAATAGCTGCTTCCTTCCCATCATCTTCCTCTTTTGTTATCATTTAACAGTTTATTTTATTTATTTTTGTCGTATTTGTTGTTCTGCAAACATTTTGTTGGTTATTATAAATCAGCCACCTCTATATGAAAAAGTCGTAAAGATCGCAAGTAAAATATGTGACTAAAAGAAGTCAACCCCAAAAAACGCTTTAAAAATGTATATAATTTCCTGTCATATTTTGCAAGCTGAAAAAAGGGAAAGAAAAAAATTGTAGTGTGGTAGCAAAGTGTCACCTAGATTTTATTACACTAATTCAAACCAGATAGTGAAATCTATTGCTTTTTTACTAGTCTGTTTTTATTTTCAGATCGCAAAAGTGTTAAATTTTATTTTCTGTACATGGTTATGAGGGTGGTTATTTTGCGTAAGTTGCTAATAGCATTTGGATGTGTCACGGCGGCCGTAAACAGGATGCAATAAACAAGATATGTACCTTGATTTAAAGGGGGAAGTTTTCTAGGCATGCTCTCTGTGACCTGTACAGAGGTCATTGTGCAGGGAGGGAATGGAGTGACCCTTGATTCTTGTATATTTGACTACAGAACAAAATACTTAGACTACCTTAACTTAAATGTGTTAGTTATATCAGAAGAGTTGATGGTAAATCACTTTCTACCGGGTCTCAGGTGTCTGCGTGTTGACATGGAACATCTGTCCCCTGAACATGAGGTAAGTAATCCTATTTTATTTGACATTTTTAGTTAGATCTTTGGGTTTATATATAACTCCCTTTGGTGACGTTTAGTAGTGGGGTATAGGTAGCCGAGGTGTGGTGTAGAACCGTGCAGAAAGACGGTTACACTACATTAATTACTCTAGGTACTATTCTCTATGTATGCTAATATTATCATACTCTGAAGGGGTCATCAATATCTGATCAGTGGCGGTACAACTCTTGGCCCCCCTGCTGATTGGCTGTTTAAAGAGGCCAAGTGTTGCAGCCTCCTCACAGCGTACCGAGCCCACTGCAATACAGTGTATAGTGGCTAAGCTTGGTATTGCAGCCCAGGCTGGATTCCTTGAACGGGACTGAGCTGCACATAGTCCGTGTGACCAGTGAACATGATGTCACTGGCCTAGGAAAAGCCCTCTTAAACAGACCTCCCACAATCAGATATTGATTGCATACCGTACGGATAGGTCATCAACATTGAAAACCAATTTAACAAGGAAATATACATAAACGTACCGTTTAAATCACATATCCTAGGGAAAACAGACTGGAAACCGACGCAGGCACATTTCACGTATGTTGCTTCCTCACGGTAGATGTTTGCATGTAATATCTACTGCTGCTGAATAGAAAAGGGTCCATCTGTCAGCATCCCTACACATTTTACAGTTCTGTACATTGACTGGTATTGCAGCTCAGTGTAAGGGTTCATTCACACGACCGTGCCGTGTTCTGTGGTCCGCAAATCACTGATAACGGCCGTGAGCTGTCCGCATTTTGCAGAATGCACAGGGCCTGCACTATATAGAAAATGCCTATTGTCCACAATTGCGCACAAGAATAGGACACGCTATATATTTTTTGCTGGGCTGCGGAATGGAACTACTGTGTGCTGACTGCATCTTATGTGGACCCATTCATACGGTGTGAATGTAGCAATATTTGTGCGAAAAAGACTGAGCCAGACTAAGCCGCACAGAGCTGCAGTACCTGGCACAACTACTATGACATTTATAGTACCATGACTGGAATCATGGCACCCATCAGAGTGCCATGGTCCCTTCAGCCAACTAATCACTAGTGGTGCTAGGAGTTGGACCCCCACCAATTTGTATATATTGAAATTATATCTTATGCTAAAGATAGGCCATAAATATCAATGTCCCAGAAAAGCCCTTTAACCCTTATAGGACAGTCACTGTTTTTCTTAGACAGGTAATTGATTGTATACAGCAATTCTCTGATCTGTATGCCTTAACACTTTTTTTTTTTTTTTTTTTTTTTGTCAGGTTATTTTAAGCTCCATGATAAAAGAATGTGAGCAGAAGGTGGAAAACAAGACTGTCCAGGAACCTCAAGGGTAGGTGCCCATGATGTTCATTCTGAGTTGCCTTTGTAGTGAGGGCCATAAGAATATCCATCATGTGATTGTATTTGTTTATCAAGATTGCTTTAAGCCCTTAAAAGCGTACCTAACCTTTCAATAAATTATCAATCAGTGGTACAGAATGTGTACATGAGGAATGCCACTATATAATTTGTATCTACCATTTATTAGCATGTTTCCCTGTACATGCTAAATGTCTAGTTTGCAGTTTTCCCAGATCTTTTGGGTGGAGATCAGATGCCATCCCCTGCACACACAAAGTAGAGAAGAATGTGCTTCCTAACCTTTTCTTACTGACTCAGTAGCAGCCCCAGGATCATGGAGTACATCAGAGGTACTGACCTGTATGGTTGTGAAAAAAGCACTTGGGCTGAGACAGAAACTGTCCATGCAGTCTATTTGGCTGTGTGTGGCTCATTCAGCTCGCTCCTCTTCCCCTCTCCATGGATTTGTATGAACATATGTAATATCCTTTTATGGAGCTGAACTGTCCTGGACTAGTTTAAGGCATTTTTCCAAGTAAAAAGTAATTAGTGGGGAGCAAGGGTAAACAGCTGATATGAGAACCTGTCATTTATCATTGATAAGATATATTATAAGATATGAGATATATTACAAACTCTCTTGTATCACTTGTACTATTGATTTATACAAATTTGCGTGAAAAGTTAGTGACCATTTAATTTAAGTTAATTTAAGCTAGGCATGTACATGAGATGTCAGTGAAACAAAGGTATAAAACTGAAGTGACTAGGACAATTCCAGGGAACCTCACATTGTATTTGCATGGTATACAGCAGAAGAAGCTGGGCTGAGATACAGATTTATTGGAAAGGATTCAGTATAACTCCCTTTTAGATGTCAGGCGAATACACCTAGTATAGAGTGAACAGAAAAATTTGCTAAATACCAATTATTGCAGATATTAAAGAGGCATCATGAATGAGTTATGCTGTTTAAACCCCCCCCCCTCATGAAAACTAGCAGACAAAAAAATCTGATTGATGTTGTTAAAGGGCTATTCCCTTCTGAACAACCCTTGTCCATGTGCCCTATTAAGAACAGATCCCAATCTGGTGGCCCGATGATGCATTTTGGGGCATTTGTATGAGCATGGTGTAATACTACATAATACTGCATAGAGATTCCCTAATAACAGCTAATCGCAGGTAAGAAAATTCGGCATGCAGCGATCAGCTGACCACAGAAACAACCCTTAATAATATTGCTTAGTAACTTATGTACATGCACACTAGGTATTTGGAAATTGTAGTTATTTATAAGGAGCTGTACTGGCCTGGGGATGTAGAGGATGGACGGAGTTGCTGACCATTAGCTAATGGTGGTAGTAGGTTATTTACATGATGTTACGGAGTATGTGGTTGGATCTCCTTACTCCATTCTTTTTTATTACGTTTCATACATGTTCAATAAATCTTTTACTGAGTTGATCATAGTCTGTTTTCTCTTCGTTATTAACTGCACAGTTATAAACCCTGAAATATCTTGTAAACGATCCAGATCCTTCAGGGTACGACCACACTGTAGAGTAGTGTCAGGGTTGCATCGTTTGAGTGCCACGTGGCCATAAATGCTCTAATTGATTGTAAAGCGTTGCGGAATATGTTGGCACTATATAAAGATTAGTATAACTAAACTAAGTAGACTGCACTGTTTAGTGGGTCTGTATTGTTTGGCAGTGCAGCTTTTAACAATGCAAATTAAACAGTACAGTCCTAATTAGTTTAATTAGAGCCCACTGCGGCTTGTATGGCCCTGCGGCACTCAAACGGGCTGCAACCATGACACGACCGCACCGTGTGATCGTACCCCTGTTAGGAATATCATGCATCTAAAGATCACGGCCATCAACTCTTTCTGATCTTTAATATTTAGCTAGTAATGAAGCTGGTGTTTCTTCAGTTTTACATTTTTAGAGACCTTATTTATTTATTGTTTTACTCTATATAGTTAAACAGTGTGTTTTTTACTTGTTTTGTACATGGTGGCTTCTCTATTTTTAATGGGAACAATAGGAATCGGCCATTCTTGGGGATGCCAGTTTGTCAAAATACTATTGTAGAAGGGCTCCAATAACAAATGTCCACATACTGAGTAGACTGTACATCTGCCAACAAAGGGGCATCATAGGAACTCCAAAAATGACATTGTGGGACTTCAATAGCGGTCATCCAAATGCTTGTTCAGTCAGCAGCTCTCTCTCGGACTCCCATAAACATAGAGGCCCAGTTTAGCCAAGCATCTATGTGTTTTCATCGGGGAAGAGACACCTCTGGCGGCAGCTTTATCTTCCTCGAGAACAAAAAGATTGAATTCAAAGCACCTGATCCTTTTCTACCACCAAAATCATCTATGGGTAACTCTCCATACGAGTTACACTGTCGGCCGGTCCCATGGAAGACAGTAGGTATGGCTGACAATAGTATAATGTGTGTGGGGCTTATAGATTGAGAGGAATGACCCCAAATTTCCCACCTTTGGTATTGTTAGAGATATATGCTAGATGACTTGTAAGGCACTTGATTCTATGTATATACTGTGTGTATGTGTGTTTTGTTTTTTTTGTTTTTTTGTTTTTTTTGTGGTTTTGTTGGATAGGCTCTTTTCAGTACTACAATAGTTTTCAACAAAAGCTGTAAGTAATGGGAAAGTTTACTCTTCTGCTTACTGAGCTTTAGTTACATTTTTGATGTTTCTTTAATGAATGCAGATTTAAAGCTTTATTAGATGTAAGTTGCCTGTTACACGATGTGTGCATTACTGTAGAGACTTGTCCTGAAAAGGGAAGTTCCCTTCTGTTCCATGTTGCTTCCCTCCCGCTAGGTTCCTCTTTTTACTTATTCCTTCCAGATTTCATTTGAAATTGCTTCTTACCAAGGTCTAGAATTTGCAAAAATGTCACATACTGCAGCACTTTAGTATAGTGTGTGTTTGTTTTTTTTTTTTGTTTTTTTTTATTATTTTTTTTGTACATGCACTCATGAAATCATCCATATGTAAAGATAGCCAGCATGACCTGTTTTCCGTGTGGCAATTTCACTGTATCGATGTGTGGCAGTATTATAGAAGCACCAAATGCTTGTATGCCCCATGTACCTTCTAAATAGCTGCGGCGAGTGTGCCTAGGCTTCGGTCTGTGTTTGTTTTCCGGATTCCTCAATGGCTTTCTAATGCAAAATTGGTTGAATTATGGCATTAAAGGGCTTGTCCACAGTTAGAAAAAGTGGCTGCTTTCTTTCAGTGCTACCTACAGGTTGTGTCTGGTATTGCAGCTAATCTTCATTGAAGTAAGTGGAGCTGGACTTACAGTACTCCATACAACCTGTGGACAGACGTGGCAATGTTTTTGTAAGAAAGCAGTCATGTTTTTTAAATCCTGGACAGTTTTTTCTTAATCATCTTGGTTTACTTAGCTCATGAGAAAATATATTTCACTAGACATTTTATTTTATTTTTTCCTAGGATGATTTACTTTTATTTTAGGTTGTGCACTAATTTTACATTGTGCTGGATGATTTCCTATTTGGTTTTTGTTTTTTTTTAATCAGAAGGGAAGCCAAGTGAAGATATTTAGCCTAGGTGACCTCTTCTTCGTAAACCCTAACCAGTTCTTTAGGGCATTTTGATCAGCCAGATTAAAACGCCAAATACCTGTGAAATCTGCATCCCATTGCTTGCAACGGGAATCTGTGTTGCTACACACAGATTAGCTAATCTACAAGCAGACCTATGGCAGATCAAACTGGAAATCGGCGGCAGAAATCCAAAGGTTTCTGATGCAAATTGTTTTCCTGAGAAAGGAATCTGTATGATGAAATACACAGCCCTATTGCTCCATACTTTGAAGCTGGATCCATGTGTGTGTCCTTTAACCCCTTCAGGACCCTACCATTTTTCACCTTAAGGACCAGGCCATTTTTTGCAAACCTGACATGAGTCACTTTGTGGTGATGACTTTAAAACGCTTTTACTCATCCAAGCCATTATGAGATTTCTAGTCACATATTGTACTTCATGACAGTGCTAAATTTGAGTCAAAATATTTCATTTTTACATTTCCTATATGTCTACTTCATGTTTGTATCTTTTTGTAAATTTACTTAGAAGCAAATCTTAAAATTTTTAAGGAAATTTCCAAAACCCAATTTTTAAGGACCAGTTCAGGTCTGAAGACACTTTGTGGAGCTTACATAATAGAAACCACCCATAAATGGCCCCATTTTAGAAACTACACCCTCAAGGTATTCAGAACTGATTTTAAAAACTTTAACCCTTTAGTTGTTCCACAAGAATTAAAGGAAAACATTTCAGAATTTCATTTTTTTGGACAGATATTCAATTTTAGTCAATTTTTTTCCGCTAACAAAGCAAGGGTTAACAGCCCAAAAAAACGTATTATTTATTACCCTGATTCTGTAGTTTACAGAAACTCCCCATATGTGTTCGTAAACTTCTGTACGGGCACACAGCAGGGCGCAGAAGGAAAGGAACACCATATGGTTTTTGGAAGGCAGATTTTCACTGGGATAATTTTAAGTTGCCATTTCACATTTGAAGACCCTCTGATGCACCCCTAGAGTAGGAACTCCAAAAAAGTGGCCCCATTTTTGAAACTACGGGATAAGGTGGCAGTTTTGTTGGTACTATTTTAGGGTACATATGATTTTTGGTTGCTCTATATTATACTTTTTGTGAGGCAAGGTAACAAAAAAATAGCTGTTTTGGCACAGAGTTTATTTTTAGTTTTTTGTGTTAATGTGACAGGCTAGATCATATGGTATTTTTATAGAGCACGTTGTTACGGACGCGACAATACCAAATATGGTTTTGTTTCAGTTTTACATAATAAGGCATTTTTGAAAAATATTCGTTTTTAGTGTCTACATATTCTGAAAGACATATTTTTTTTTTTATATATTGGGTGACTCATTTGTAGGGGCTCATTTTTTTAGGTATGAGATGACTGTTATCGGGGTGCATATGACTTTGATAGCTTGGTATTACACTTTATGATGCAAGGTGACAAAAAATTAGATTTTTGTACTTTTTTTTTTTTTTTTTTTTTTTTTTACGGTGTTCATCTGAGGGGTTAGTTCATGTGATATTTTTATACTTTTTTTATTTAAGTTTTACACAATAAGCATTTTTTAAACCCCAAAAAATCATGTTTTAGTGTCTCCATATTCTGAGCCATATTTTTATTTTTATTTTTGCCCAGTTGTTTTATGTAGGGGCTCATTTTTTGTGGCATGACGTTATTGGTACTATTTTGGGGCGCATACGCCTTTTTGATCGCTTGGTGTTGCACTTTTTGTGATGCAAGGTGCCAAAAAAAGATGGTTTTAGCTCAGTTTTTATTTTAAAAAAAATTCTACGGCGTTCAGGTGAGGGGGTGGATAATGTGATATTTTTGTAGAGTCGGTAGTTACGGACGCGGCAATACCCAATATGTCTGGTTTTTCTTTTCTTTTTTTTTAACAATTTTATGTTTTTTATGTTGGGAAATGTTTTTTATACTTGAAACTTTATTATATATATATATATATATATATATATATATATATATATATATATATAATTTTTTATTTATTTTTTATTATGAAAAAACACTAGCTTTTCATTTTTGTCCCACTCTGGGACTTCAACTTCTGGGGTCTGATCCTCTCTGCAATGCATTACAATACAACCTGTATTGTAATGCATTGGCTGTCAGATTTAATGCTGACAGTCTGCCTGTGAGACCCAGCCTAAGGACTGGATCTCACAGGCTTCCGGGCTTGCCTTCTCTGCCATCGGGTTCCCACCAATGCAGCACGGGGACCTGATGGGGAAGCGGAAGGCACCCAAACCCTCTGCATGCCACGGTCAGCTTTGACTGTGGCATACAAGGAGTTAACACGCCGGCATTGTTTTCAGTGATGCTGGCGTATGCCGCAGGGGCCCGGCTGTCAGTGACTGCCGGGTCCGTGCCGCTGATTGGGCAGGCGCAGCTCCTGCTGTTCAGCGCTGGTCCTTAAGTCACGTCCACCAGCACCATACGTGTACGGTGCAGGTCCTTAAGGGGTTAAAGATATTCTCAGATAAGACAAATCTTTGACATGTCCTCTTCAATGTGATGCCTTATTCCTGCATGTAAATGTAAGCTTAGATATCTTTATACAGTATAGCATAAGAAATTGTCATTCTGGTGTTAGTTTTTTTAGGTACCATCTGTGCGATCATGTGGCTAAACCCAAACGTTCCAGATTGCTGACGGAGCTTGTCGGTACACTACTGGAGAGTTAAAAGCTGGCTGAGAACATTTTTCAAATCTGTTGAAGTGCTGTCGTTCCCTGTCTTCTCCATTTCCTTATTGCCCTTACTGAATTGCACTTTGCATCTTTTTCTCTACTCTCAGCTTTTCTTGCTCTCATTCCAGAATGCTCTCAGCCTGTCTTTTTCCGGCCAATCTGTTTTCCATGCCGTCGTGTGCTCGTGCTCCAACCTGGAACGTTTGGTCCAAGTCAGGCGCTGAAAAGAAGGGTTAGAAGTGAGTTTTTCTTCCATTCTTATACATACCAGAGGGCTTTTTCTAGCCATACCACTCTCTGATCATTATCTTTGCTCAGCTCTCTAGTGCTAGGGGATGGCAAATTAGATTAACATGGCTGCTCGTCTGGCACTGACAAGTGCTGTTAGGACATCTGGACTGGTAATTGTAGAGAGCAGAGTGGGCTCTGTCGTATTAACAAACGTTGCATAAAATAGTAGTGAAGGTGACGATAAGAAATTTGTAATATATATTAAATGGAACCTGTCACCATGAAAATGTAGTGCAGAAAGTGCCTCTTTCTCTACTTATCAGTCACTTCTCCTCCCCCTACCTCATACACTGAACCTATACTTTAAGTTCACTCCTAAAAATCGGTATTGAAGGAAGCAGACAAAAGACAGCTTTTTAGCTTCTTTGAGGGACTGGGTTATAGCTGCTGCCTATAGAGGCCTATGAAGCGGTAGGAAGGAGTGAACTGCAGAGAGAGAGGCAGTGACACAGACAGAGATGCCTCTGGTTCCAGTAATTGTTTTACAGTGTCACTCCAGTGTTGGATTCTCAGATATATTGCACAGAACTGCTGCATAATGTTCTTCATACTGTTGCTGCTTTGTGTATATGTAAGGGAGAGAAAGGGGAGCATGTGTGCTGTGTATGGGGGACATTAGAACAACTAGTCTCCACTCCTCTTGGAGCGAAGGTCAGGGAAAACTGACAACTAGAGATACAACCTGCAGAGGGAGGACTGGCGATACATGCAGACTAGAAGTCATATAAAGGCCAGATATAGTGTTATTACATATGCATACACATATGACAACTTGGAGAGTATCAGTTTAATGCAGAGTTGAACACATTTAGTTCAATATGTTCAGATGCAAAATGGGACCTCTGACAAGAATGTAGAATCTATAATGCTTCAATTCCAGGATTTGTATTACTTGTCTACAGGTAGTTTGGGATAAATTGTATTATCTTTAGGTAAAGTTGTGGCAGTACCTTAGTCTCATCTCTAATGTAATTTTTTCTTTTAGTTCCATGTCGATAGCTGCAAGCCTTGTGAGCGAAGATACAAAGACCAAGTTTTTGAACAAAATGGGTCAGCTGACAACATCCGGCGCAATGTTGGCAAACGTGTTTCAGCGGAAGAAGTAAAAGGCTTCCTGCTAACCAATAAAACACTAAAGATGGACCACTTGCTCCCTGTACTTGAAGTACTTGCCTTTTTATTTTATTTTTCTCCTGTCTTACGTACTTGTAATATATTTTATTGAAAACTCCAAAGATATTTGCACTTCATTAGTATATCAGCATGTCTGTTGATTTGGGAGTTACGACTGTCGATGAAGTTTAAGCAGGATCTTTAGCCTATACCATGTCTCCGTTCTGTGTTTTGTCTATTTTTTTTATACATAAGAAAAAATATATATATATATAGTGAAAAAGTATTTTTTCTGAAAGGAATATTGGCGATTCTGTTATATACTGCACACACTGCAATGGTACGTAAATAATGTAAATGAAATTCATTGTCATGAAGTAATAAAGTGAGAGATTGATATGTATTTAAATGATGGGTATACCGGTCAGTTTATTGTATTACGAGAAGAGCCAGCGTTACCTTGTGCCTTTTTGGATTCATTCTCAATGAGACCATGGTAGGAGAAGAATAACAGACTCACACTCATCGCTGAGGCTTTTCTACGATTCATTCTCGCATTTATTTTTTTTCTTAGCCCTTGTCTTTCACTCTTTTAGGAGTGGAGTGATACTACTGTGTCATTGTAGATTAGAAGCTTGACGAGTCTTAGAGATTTTAATGGGAACAAGACACTGTAAATACTAATTTAATGTCCTCTTAAAAAAACACTTCAATATTAAAAAACTGTTGATCACGGAGCGTTTTGGTATGGTTTTCCTTCCCTTCAGTGTTTCCGAGTTGTCTTCAAGTAATGGCCATTCTCACTTTTCCATGCACAGCCATGAATTAATTTTTGTCACTGATCCTGACAACCTGACTGTTTCTTTTGTTTAAAAAAAAATCTGTGCTATATAATTTCTTGATGTATATTTAGAGCACAGCCACACATCAGAATGTCAGCCGTAGATTGTCGCATTTCTGCAACATAATTCACACGTTTTACATGTGGATTTTGTGGGAGATTTACCACGGAATTTACTCTATGCATTGCAAACAGTATATGCCATGGTGAAAATCCTCAGTATGAATTGACTTTCTGCGGATTTAAAATCCACACCACAGGTCAGTTCGCATTGTGGATTTGTTTTCTGCAGAGTATGGATGAGAGTTTGTAAAATGTCCTCTACTTTGCTGGTATTATACATAGTGTTGAGCGAAGTGAGCTTTGGATGCTTCATTCGAAGTTGCTTCGTTCAGAACTTCAGAATAATACTGTACGGATATCTGTCTCCGGACAGTATTAAAATGTATGGGCTCTGAAGAGCCGAAGTTATTCACAAAGTTGCGAGTGACTTTGTTGAATAACTTCGGTAGTTAATTTTTAAAGTGGGAAACCACTCTACAACTTGAAACCAAACTCTGCTTCGGTTCCTAGGTACTAGTCCGAACCGAAGCCAAGTTCTGTTTCAAGTTTTAAAGTGGTTTTCCACTTTAAAAATCAACTACCGATGTTATTCAACAAAGTCATGTGCCACTTTGTGAATAACAGACTTTGGCTCATTGGAGCCCATACATTTTAATACTGTACGGAGACGGCTCTCCGTACAGTATTAATCTGTTATTTTGAACGAAACAACTTCGGATGTACTGTCCAAAGCTTGTTTCGCTCAACACGAATTATACGCTGCAAAGACATTCAAAGCAAACACTTAAAGTGGTCAGAGCTCTGTTTTCTCTGATACATAGCTCCAAATCCCCTGTATGTAGAATATAACGTGCTGGCTAACTGCAATCACCAATTCAGGGAAATGAGGAAATAACTGCCTACTGCTGTCCATTGAAATAACTGTATGCAGGTCCTCTGTGTCCTGTTGTCTGTTACGTCAGTTTCTATGCAGGCGAATCCATTTTGACCACTATAGACATTCAGAAAAAACGATTAATTATAGATGGACGGTTAGTTACTCTGCATTGCTGGCATTCACCTGTCACTGCTAAGGCTACTTTCACACCTGTGTTAGGTGCGGATCCGTCTTGTATCTGCACCGATAATGCAAACACGTGTATCTGTTCAGAACGGATCCGTTTGCATTACCATGAACATGCAAACGGATTACCATGATAATGCAAACGGATCCGTTTTGACTTACACTGAGTCAATGGGAGGTGGATCCGTCTTCAATTGCACCATATTGTGTCAGTTAAAACTGATCCGTCCCCATTGACTTAAATTGTAAGTCAGGACGGATCTGTTTGGCTCTGCATCGTCAGGCGGACACCAAAACGCTATTTTGGTATCCGCCTCCAGAGCGGAATGGAGGCTGAACGGAGGCAAACTGATGCATTCTGAACGGATCCTTATCTATTCAGAATGCATTGGGGCTAAACTAATCAGTTTTGGGCCGCTTGTGAGAGCCCTGAAACAAATCTCACAAGCGAACCCAGAAACGCCAGTGTGAAAGTAGCCTAAGTATGTTTGAATCCCCACCCCATCACCAATTCTCCAAGCTTCTAACGTACCCGATATTTTTGTGGAGCAAAGGAAATGATGGGGAACACTACTATCCGAGTCAGCCCCAGTCCCAGCTACTGCCTTTTAACAAATGACAATCTATGTAGCAGAGTCCAGGAGCATCCTGACACATTGCAGGTTCTAACGGAATAGTCTGATGTCACTAGCTAGGTTAAGGTAAGGTAGAATTGCGGGAAAATCCACCCACTCTTAATTTTCAATATTTGGGTAAAACAGAACCTAACAAAAAGGAGGGATATATTTAGTAAATTTAATTTGATGCCATACATGCACTTTACATCTTGCGCTATAATAGTATCCACAGCGAGCATTAAAGGGGATATGCCATGATTGATGTAAAAAATGTAAATCAGACATCATATAGTATATGGCAATACCTTTCTTAACATAGCCAGAACCCGCCCTGTACCTCACGTGGATCCAGAGATCTCCCCATTCATTGCTCCAGTTGTTCTGGTGTGTGTCCCTTCGGCTGCAGCTCTCTCCCTGTAACTGCCCCAGCTTCTAACAGAACATATGGCTGGTGACGGTGGAAGATTTAAACTGAGCACATTTGACCAGCTCAGTAAGGGTCCATTCACACGTCTGCAAGTGTTTTGCGGTCTGCAAAATACAGACACCAATGGATCACACATGCCAGGCACTTTGATAGAAATGCCTTTTCTTGTCCATGTCTGCAGACAAGAATAGGACATGTTCTATTTTTTGCGGAACGGAAGTGCGGATGCGGACAGCACACTGTGTGCTGTCCACATCTTTTCCGGCCCCATTGAAAATGAATGGGTCTGCACTCATTCTGCAAAATTGATGAACCGATGCGGACGAGTGAATGGACCCTAGGACGGACAACATATATAGAGAAAAAACAGGTGGCGCTATACAGATATATTTTATTGAATAGCTCATGGGCTATACTACATTTTTAATTGCATGCAATTACAAAAGTATTCAGATCCAGATGCTGGTTTAAAAAATGTAAAATATGTTTCATCACACAACCCCTTTAAGACTATTTTTGTCTTTTTTAAAGTTGGCATAATGGTACGTGTGCACTGCAGAGCCAGTGAACAGACTACAGAAGAGGATTGTAAAAACTGAGAAGCACATATGTTTTTCAAGGACTGTTTTCCTTTAAACATGGCAATATACAGTGCATTGGAAAAGTATTCATACCCCTTAAGCTTTTTCCGTTACACCCACAAACATAATATTTAATTGGGATTAGGTAGCAAGTACTGTATGTGTGAACTGTAAAGAGAATGATACATGGTTTTCCAGATTGGCATGCCATTTGTATTCAGCCCCCCACCCCGAGTTAATACTGTGTAGGAGTATCTTTTGGGGTATGTGGCTACCAGTTTTGCATATCTACAGGTTGAAATCTTTGCCCATTCTTCTTTGCAAAATAGGTCAAGCTCTGTCAGATTGGAAAGAGTGTCTGAACAGCAATTTTCTAGTCTTGCCACAGATTATCAATGGAATTTAGATGTGGACTTTGACTGGGCCATTCTAACACATGAATATGCTTTGATCTAAACCATTCTATTGTAGCTCTGGCTGTATGTTTAGGGTTGTTTGTCCTGCTGGAAGATGGACCTCTGGCCCAGTCTCAAATCTTTTGCAGCCTCTACCAGGTTTTTCTGCAAGATTGCCCTGTATTTAGCTCCATTCATCTTCCTATCAACTCTGACCAGCATCCCTAACTCTGCTGAAGAAACGCATTCCAACAGCATGATGCTGCCACCACTATTTGTGCCATACTCCTTTCATTTTCGGATGATGTATTGAACAGTGCTCCATGATATCTTCAGAGCTTGGGATATTTTTTTTTTATAACAACCCTGCTTTACACTTCTCCACAACTTTATCACTGACCTGGCTGGTGTGTTCCTTGGATTTCATGATGCTGTTTGATTACTAATGTTCTCTAACAAACTCTCAGTCAGAACAGATGTAGTTATATTGAGAATAAATTGGTGGACTCTGGTGACTAATATGTGACTTCTGATGCTAGTTGGTCACACTGGATTGTATTTAGGGGTACAGGGGTCTGAATACAAAGGCACGCCACACTTTTTTTTTTTTTTTTTTTTTTTTTACAAATTTAGAAAACCATGTATCCGTTTCTTTTCACTTCACACATACTTGCTACTTTGGATTGGTCTATCGCATAAAATCCCCAAAACTGTACATTCAAGTTTGTGGGTGTATCGTCAACAAATGTGGAAAAATACTTTTTCAAAGCACTGTATATACAGTATATTACTTTCTAAATTTCATATCTGCCTAGTTACTTTTGTGCAAATGTCCTGATGGGTATATACAGCTCAGGTCAAGAAGCAGTTCTAGAAAAGGTTAACACTGCTTTGTATTCAGAATACATTCTACAATGTTACAGCATCTAAAGCAGATAAAACATGCTAGAATGTTACAACATCAAAAGCTGATAAAACATGCTACAAACTAAATAAAACAGCTGGCGTTTTGGAAATCAAAATCTCTGACGGTAAACAGCAGCCTGTATTCTGATAATAAACTTGCTGTGCCATGGCGGGGGCAGTTTTTATATTTCTCACTGCTGCTTGATTATTGGATGAATCCAACAATTAAAAATAGCTATTCCAATAACAAAAGCATAGCTGTATATGGATGTAGCAGAGTTAATAGTCCAGCTCATAAAGCGTTAACTAGATGAGACGACTCGCCAAGTGTTTGTGTTATCTCGCCTCCATCCGTTTGTGTATGCTCAGAAATGGGACTCCACGCTTTATTGCTGGTGTAGTATAACTACACAACTTTTCCAGTCCAACACCTGAACAGACCTGAGAAATGACAAGATGTTTTCTGAGTCAAAAATGTACTTTGCAAAGTTACATCCCCCTATCCCGCTACTTTTTAGCAGATGATATGCATAGCCGATTACTTCACAAGAAGTGACCCACAACATTTGCCTCTGATATAACTATCATTATTGCAAGGACTGAAACACATCACCATGCATGTACTTCTTATACTATAATTGATAAAATGCTACGGTCATGTTTTTGTCACTAAAATTCAAAAACTATTATCAATTGAACTGACCATTTTAGTGACTTGCTCACTTTTTCTTTTTTTTAGGTATGTATTTGGCCAGACTTAATATCTTTTACTATTTCAATATGCTATGTTTTTAGTATCACATATCACTTGCTGCTGTTCTTTATAAGATCTTTATTGTATATACAGTGAGGAACAGAAGTATTTGAACACCCTGCGATTTTGCAAGTTCTCCCAAATCGTGGAGGGGGTCTGAAATTCAAATGGTAGGTGCATTCCCACTCTAAGAGACAGAAAAAAAATTTGGAAATCACATTGTATGATTTTTAAAGAATTTGTCTTGCACTGCTGAACATACTGTAAGTATTTGAACACCTGAGAAAACCAGTGTTAATATTTGATACAGAAGCTTTTATTTGCAATTAGAGGTCAAACGTTTCCTGTAGTTCTTAACCAGGTTTCCTCCACACAGATCTCCTCTATATCTGTCAGGTGTCGGGGCTGTCGCTGAGCAACACGGAGTTTCAGCTCCCTCCAAAGATGTTCTATTGGGTTTAGGTCTGGAGACTGGCTAGGCCACTCCAGAACCTTGATATGTTTCTTAGGCCGAATGCACACGGCCGTGAGCGGTCCGTGGAACCACGGGCTGGTTGCTATGACGCCGTGCGCTTCCTGCTGCCTCCGCAGTACAGTAATACACTGGTATGATCTATACCAGTGTATTACTGTATTGCGGCGGCAGCAGGAAGCGCACGGCGTCATAGCAACAGGAACGCCGTGCGCTCCTGCTCTCAGCAGGAATCCAGCCCGTGGCTCCACGGAACGCTCACGGCCGTATGCATTCGGCCTTACGGAGCTACTCCTTGGTTATCCTGGCTGTGTGCTTCGGGTCAATGTCATGTTGGAAGACCCAGCCACAACCCATTTTCAATGCTCTGACTGAGGGAAGGAGGTTGTTGCTCAAAATTTTTCTAAATAAATGGCCCCATTCATCCTCTCCTTAATACAGTGCAGTCGTCCTGTCCCCTTTGCAGAAAACCACCCCACAAAACATGATGTTACCACCCCATGCTTCACAGTAGTGATAGTGTTCTTGGGATGCAACTCATCCTTCTTTTTCCTCCAAACATGACGAGTGAAGTTTAGACCAAGAAGCTCTACTTTGGTCTCATCTGACCACATGACTTTCTCCCATGCCTCCTCTGGATCATCCAGATGGTCATTGGAAAAATTCAGACGGGCCTGGACATGTGATGACTTGAGCAGGGGAACCTTCTGTGCAATGCATGATTTGAAACCATGACTGCGTAGTGTTCTACCAACAGTGACCTTTAAAACTGTGGTCCCAGCTCTCTTCATGTCATTGATCAGCTCCTCCCTTGTAGTTCTGGGCTGATTCCTCACCTTTCTTATCATAAGTGATACCCCACTTAGAGGTGAGATCTTGCATGGAGCCCCAGTCCGAGGGAGACCGACAGTCGTCTTCAGCCTCTTCCATTTTCTAACAATTGCTCCAACAGTTTATCGATTTTCACCAAGCTGCTTTGGGGTGAACAGGTGTCTTTAAAGAGCTCAGACAGGTGCTACTAAGTTAGATTAATGAGTGGAGTAGAGGTGGACGTTTTAAAGGCACAGTAACAGGTCTTTGAGAGCCAGAATTCTTGCCGTTTCTCAGGTATTCAAAGTTCAGCAGTGCAAGACAAATTCTTTAAAGATCATAGAATGTGATTTCCAGATTTTTAATTTTTTTATTCTGTCTGAGTGGGAATGCACCTACAATGTGAATTTCAGACCCCTCCATGATTTCTAAGTGGGAGAACTTGCAAAATCGCAGGGTGTTCAAATACTTTTGTTCCTCACTGTACATGTATGCTGAAAAGCTGAAAGTAAAAGGTTTTCATGCATAAGCATTGAGGTAACAGACACTCGCAGGCCTTTGAAATCAAAATGAATGTCTCTTGTAAATTTATGACATCCAGTTGAAGTGAAGTCATGGCATAAATTATATTTTATATAAAGAGGCTAATACTATATTCCATTTACCAATTATTTATTCTACTAATGTTGGAAAATCATACTTTTACAAATATCATTGAAGCGTATTCTACAAAACTTGTTCTGTTTCGCTTACTGATCTGAGCGTGTGATGTGTATATCTGATACATTCTCCCTAATAGGTGTATGTAATTGTGAATGCGTTTTGTTCTTTTCACATACATGAATTTACCTTTTGGCACTGTGATTTCACTATACAGTATTTGTGAATCCTCTGCTGTACATGTGTATAAATTTGCCTTTTTTCTTGTATTAATACATGGATAACTGGACAGACTTTTCTCTGAATTAAAATGAATTTCCATTAAATTTACATGGTTATATTACTTGTCGATCCCTCTTACTGGTCAGCATGGTGTTTCTGTATGCAACTCTTATGTTCTACAGTTTTATATAGTATGCTACTGCAGTACCGTGGTATATACCATAATCACTAGGAATGAGCGAATCCACTTAGAATGCTGTAGTATTAGAATACATTCTAATACTCTACAGCGCTCCCGCTCCGTACAGTATTACAACAAACTTTTATGCTAATCGACTTCAGATGAAGCTTCCGCAGTCGATTCGCTCATCCCTAATAATCACCAATGTCAATGGATTATTAGAGATGAACAAAGTTTAGAAAAATTTGATTTGTATGATTCGCCCAACTTCGTCAAGAAACTCGATTCATTCCAAATTAATTTGTCATGAATCGCAATTAATCTGGTATATCCAGGCCCCTCTGCCTAATTCTATTCATCACACTTGGTGGCCCAATTTCAACGTGAAGGCCTGGAACCTTAACTGCAGGGGGGGTATATCACCACGTGCATTACATTCTAGTGAACGCACATTCATAATCTATTCTGTCGGTACTGTGCCGTCAGTATTGCAGGCAGGTGTAATTTAGCGCTGTCTGCATCGCTATGCAGGGCACCCAGATTCATATCTAATCCCTTCTGTTAGCTGTAGAATTACTGTTTTACAGGTCAATAAAATTGCCAGGTCTAATTTATCAGCATGGACTTAACTGTGTAGTAAACCAAGATTCAAGTCATCGGCAGTAGTGGCAGTAACAGTGTGCACCGAGATTCCTGGCTAATCCCTTCTGTTTAAACAAAAAGAAAAGCATAAATCCCTCTTCAGTAAAGTAAAAAAATATGCGCCCTACAGGAGCTGTGTCCAAATGGCTCCTTAATTTAAAAAAAATAAAGAAATAGAGGCAGCGCCAATAAAGTAGTTCTTTTAGTGCATGTTGTGGCAGTCCAAACGCATGCTTTTTTAATCCCTTCTGTTAGCTGTTGAATCACTGTGCATCAGTACTACAGGTTAATATTGGCATTAGGTCTAATTTATTGTCGTGGACTTTGCAGTGCCCATGAGATTCAAGTAGTGGCCCCATGACTGGGGAGACAGTGGCAGTAACCATTATAATAGTGGCTCCTTGACAGAGTGGGAACGGTGGTGGCAGTAATGGTCCTATGACAGAGTGGGGAAGGTAGCAGTGACAGTAATAGCCCCACGACAGAGTGGGGAGGAGGTGTGTTCTGCCAGATTTCTATACCTTGCCAGAACGCTATACTGGAAGTGACACGGCCACACAGGAATCAGATGGAGGAGGGTGTGCGCGGCGCTGGATTAGCAAAAAATCATTGCATGCGCGAAACCGGACACTGCGCGTGTGCACTTAGGGGTAGGTAGATTTTCCAGCGCAAATTGTTCCATCAGATCTCCCTACCCCTGAGTGCGCACAAATCATAAGGAGCAGATCATCCTTACCACAGAGCTGAGTGCAGAATATCGAGGTCACCACATAGCAGAGCTGAGTGCGGAATATTAACCCAATATCTAGCACTCAGCTCTGCGGTGTCCCCCAATATCCCTCACTCAGCTCTGCTATGTGGTAACCTCGATATTCTGCACTCAGCTCTGCGGTAAGGATGAACTGCTCCTTATGATTTGTGCGCGCGTGCGCACTCAGGGGTAGGGAGATCTGATGGAACATTTTGCGCTGGAAGATCTACCTACCCCTAAGTGCGCACGCGCAGTGTACTGTTTCACGCATGCGCATGAAGTCCTTCCGCGGCGCTGCAATGATTTTTTGCTAATACAGTGGATGTGCGTTTGCGCTGCGCCGCAAACACCCTCCTCCATCTGATTCCTGTGCGGCCGCGTCACTTCCGGTATAGCGTTCTGGCAAGGTATAGAAATCTGGCAGAACAGGGGCAGCAGCAGTGGTAGTAATGTGTTAACATCACTGTTTATTTTTCCATTCTTCTGATCCATCAGAAGAACAGAAAACAAAAAAAATCCTATATTTTGAGCATGCATACAACTTCTTTCAGACGGTCAGTATTTGGTCGGTGTTTTGCTTCAGTATTTTATCAGCATTTGTAAGCCAAAAACAGGAGTGGGAAAAAAAAAAGTTCTGCATGCAGAACTATAATGGCCTCTTTGAGATGGTCAGTATTTGTAAGCCAAAAACAGGAGTGGGCCCGAAACAGAGATAAAATGTAATGGAATTATTTGCATCTCATCTGTGTTTTGGAGCCACTCCTGCCTTTTGGTTTACAAATTCTGATCAAATACTGACAAAAGTACAGGGCTTTTTTCTTTTTCTTTTTTTTTCTGCTGATTGTTTAGAAGAAGGGAAAAATAAACTATGATGTCAACACAGACAGACATGGAGTGGCCCTACAACAGAGTGGGTATGGGGGCCAACAGCAGTGGCAGTAACAGGGACAACAGTGGCCCCATTATGGGGAAGGGGCAACAGCAGTGGTATACAGCACAAGATGGTGGCACAATACAGTAGTAGCAGATCCCAACAACAGCAGTGTAAGGCCTCTTTCACACTACAGTATTTTGCGTTCCGTATACGGTCCGTTTTTTGCGTTCCGTATACGGTCCGTATACGGAACCATTCATTTCAATGGTTCCGCAAAAAAACGGAATGTGTTCCGTATGCATTCCGTATTTCCGTTTTTCCGTTCCGTTGAAAAGATAGAACATGTCCTATATTTGGCCGCAAATCACAGTCCGTGGCTCCATTCAAGTCAATGGGTCCGCAAAAAAAAACGGAACACATACGGAAATGCATCCGTATGTCTTCCGTTTCCGTTCCGTTTTTTGCGGAACCATCTATTGAAAATGTTATGCCCAGCCCAATTTTTAATATGAAATTACTGTATACTGTATTTGCCATACGGAAAAACGGAACGGAAACGGAACCACAACGGAAGCAAAAAACGGAACAACGGATCCGTGAAAAATGGAACGCAAAACACTGAATTCAACATACTGTAGTGTGAAAGAGGCCTAATAGCAATGCCCAGTGGCATGCATATCCTTTTAAACTATTTAACATGTACAGATCAGTAGGCCAAGAAGCCTCTTTGTAGGAATGGCAGTAGTGGTAGCAGTTGAATGGCAGCATCAGAATGGTGGCAGCAGAAGGTGGCCAGAAGTAATGGCCCATTTTGCAGAATATTCTGGTGTGCCAACACACTACAGTATGATTGGTATTGGCAGAATGATCTGCCATATGTTCTATTGCACCAGGCATCGTTGTCTGGAAATCCTGGTTGATCCACGCCTGATTAATCTTTACGGTTAGTCTCTCAACAGTTTGAGAGGAAAGCTGGGTTCTCTTGGGGATAGCAATGCCCCTCGCAGTACCGAACACCCTCTCTGATGCAACACTACTGGCCAGGCAGGAAAGCATGTCCATCTCGGCTAGTTGTGGCCACAATTGAAGTTTGCATGCCCAGTAGTCCAGGGGATCTTGGATCATGGGTGGCAGGGTGCAGTCCAAGTATGACACCACCTGCTGGTTGAGGTTCTACTGCATGTCCCATTGTTGGGTGGTTTCAGACTCCAGACTAAAGTTGCTGCATATTTTGCTGGTGCTGCTCCTGCCCACCCCCTCCTCCACTCATGGCAGTGGAGCATGATCTCAGAGGGTTCCCCGGTCAGGCCTTCATGGGGAAGGGCAATGGTGCTCCTAGGCAGCGACCAACCGACTATACAGCAAGTCTCTGTAGTAGTCCATTTTTGCATCCCTCTCAGACGATTTAAAAAAAATCCCCATTTTTGACCAGTAGCAAGGGTCTAACAATGTGAAGAGCCAGTAATCATCCCTCTGTGAAATCCTAACAATGCTGCTGTCAGTAAGCATACAAGAAAGCATGCATCTGGCCATTTGTGCAAGGGACTCCAGTGCTCCAGACTAAAAAAAATATCAAGGAGCCATTGGCTCCTAACCTGAAAAATTAGGAGTTGCTATTTCTAAGCTACAGCCCACGCACTTAAAGGGGTTGTGCACTCATTTCCATGACCTCTCAGACATGCAGATTCACGTTGGTGATCATTAGTGTTGAGCGAACTTGTGTTTTAAGTTCTGCGTCCAAAGTTCGGGTTCAGGTTACCAAAGAATCCCATTATGGATTCCTCTACCACGGACCATAGCGGAATTTAGAATCCATAATGGTATTTTTTGATAACCCGAACTTTGGACGCAGAACTTAAAACACAAGTTTGCTCAACACTAGTGATCATGCTTCCTTGATCCCTAGGTGCTGGGCCTTGGCTCATTCGCTTCCAGGCCTCCGCTGCTTGTCTTGGGTTTTTCCATGAAAACGTTTGGCTCCAGTGGCATCAAGACTATCACTGGCCACAGTGGAGATCTGCTCCCCTTGCATCACATGACCATTTAACATAATGCAAGGGAAGCAGTGGTCAGTTATTGGCTGTAACGGCATCAAACAGGAAGTTTTCATGAAGGGACTCAAGACAAGCAACAGGGGCTGGGGAGAGAACGAGCCGGGACCCCGCACTGGGGATCAGGTAAGTATGATCACCAACAAAGGTCCTGCCAGTGTCAGAAATTAGTATATACAAATCCTTTAAGGAGTTACTTTTTTTTTTAAAGGGTTTCTTCTATATGTGACACAGAATGGGTTAAAATAAACTATCCCCACTGCACTCCTTAAAAGGCCAATCACTTAAGAGAGTTGCCACTGCGACCAGTGACCACATCAGCAGTCATCACGATCACGTGTTGACGGGACCAGCATGACAGTGGGCTGGGGGGGGGCAGCTTTAGTTTTTTTTTTTTTACATTTAGAAAAAATATGATATAACAGATATAATACTTCAGTAGCTTTACTCTTTTTTTTTTTTTTTTTCTCGACCCCCCCCCCCCCCCCCCGCTTACCTGTCAGTGAATGAAAACCTTTCTTGTTTGCTGCTGTTTCTTGAGGAAAGATTGCCCATATTCTAGTGCTGCTCACTGTGTAACTGTGGCTGGACATGGACATTCAGTCTGTGAATGTCAACCTTGAAGGTTTCCATTCACTGCCAGCAAGCAGAGATGTGGGAAAAGTAGGGGGCTCCTCTGGATGCTGAACTAGCCTGTGCTTAGCCCCTTATAGGCTGCTTCAGTGCCATTTTTTTAACTTTACCACATGTCTTTGGAGCAGAAAGGAGCAGCTAAGCGCTCTCTGCCTATCACCCACATGTCAGTAAGGAGCCGTGCACGGACATCGCCGTCCTTTTCTAGAATGTGCGCAGTGTAGTATTTCCTTGTCAATCTGCGTGCCTTGGGACTGCTGAGCGAACCCCCAGCCTGGGGGAGTCCCATTGTTTCATCATTCTGCCAGCAGTAACACGGACTGACGGGAAGGTTGAGAGCTGATTGCTATGCCCAATTTGGAAGTGAATACTGGTCTTGTGGAATAATGATAATCGATTATCTGATTTATGATCAGAAATGGTTACTAGTCTGTGTATTGATAGGATTGCGCTGGTTTCACACCAGAGTGTGTCTGCAGGAGCTCTGTACTGCCGGGGTCGCATACCATTATATTGATTTATGATGCTATGTAACCCATAGGCCTCTTTCACACGGGCGTTGCGGGAAAGTGTGCGGGTGCGTTGCGGGAACATGCACGATTTCTCCGCTCAAGTGCAAAACATTGTAATGCGTTTTGCACTCGCGTGAGAAAAATCTGCATGTTTGGTACCCAAACCCGAACTTCTTCACAGAAGTTCGGGCTTTGGATCGGTGTTCTGTAGATTGTATTATTTTCCCTTATAACATGGTTATAAGGGAAAATAATAGCATTCTGAATACAGAATGCATAGTAAAATAGCGCTGAGGGGTTAAAAAAATGTTTAACTCACCTTAATCCACTTGATCGCGCAGCCGGCATCTCTTCTGTCTTCTTTCTTTGCTGTGTGCAGGAACAGGACCTGTGGTGACGTCACTCCGGTCATCACATGGTCCATCACATGATCCATCACCATGGTAAAAGATCATGTGATGACAGGAGTGACGTCACCACAGGTCCTGTTCCTGCACACAGCAAAGAAAGAAGACAGAAGAGATGCCGGCTGCGCGATCAAGTGGATTAAGGTGAGTTAAAAAAAAAAATGTAACCCCTCCAGCGCTATTGTACTATGCATTCTGTATTCAGAATGCTATTATTTTCACTTATAGCCATGTTATAAGGGAAAATAATAATGATCGGGTCATCACATCCGCGCGGAATACTCACCCGTGTGAAAGGGGCCTTACAGTTCCGGAAGGTATTGGATAACACTGACAGCATTAGGTCAGTGTTATCCAGTACATTTCAGACCTCTAAGGGTTACATAGCATCATAAATCCATATAATGCTATGCGACCCCGGCAGTGCTATGCAGACCAGGACAGCAGATCCCAGGGACATACTGTGGTGTTAAACCAGCACAGCCAATGCTTATACTTGTTCTTACAGGGTTTACCCATCTCTGGCTTCTCCTTGTGACCTCATAAGGACCCAGTCCTATAAAACACACTAATAAATCTGCATACGGGTGACTCGCCTCGTGTTATCAGCCGTGGATTGTGTGGGAACTCTGTGTGGCCCTAGTTGAAATGTCTCCGGCAGCTCAGCTCCACAGCGCAGAGTCAACGCCAAACTTGCCGGACTGCTGGAGGCAGGAGCACAAGACACGGGAACCCAAGGCTGGGTAGTGTGAGGGGCGGATCTTCACCCAGCAGACGTCTGTGTCATGGTCTTACCTTCTTGCTGTTCTCCTTCGTTTGACATGTGCTGGCGGCCATCTTGGTTTCTGGGTTTCTTGTAGCCTCCCACCCTGCGGCTTCTCCTTCCCACTGGGAGGAGCTGGATGCCTAGCTCATATATATAGGAGGTCTGTGGCTTCAGTTCCTTGCTTGGTCCTCCTGTGTTCACATGCTTCTAAGACTGCTGCTGCTTCTGGTTCCTGATCCTGGCTTCGTCTGACTACCCTGCTGGTTCCTGATCCAGGCTTCATCTGACTACCCTGCTGGTTCCCGATCCAGGCTTCATCTGACTACCCTTCTGGTTCCTGACCTCTGGCTTCGCAAGACCCTGCTTCGGTTTAGCCATCCGTTTGGACTTTTGCCTTACAGCTTGATTTTCAATAAAGCCTTCTTATTTCCACTTATCTCTTGTTGTACGTCTGGTTCATGGTTCCATGACATTAGGACCAAGCCATGAATTCTGACGGTACAGGGCCATCCTCGCTACCTACGCTGGTTGCCAGACTTGATCAGCAGGATCACCTGTTGGGTCGGTTCGCTGTGGCGTTGCAAACCCTGCTTGAACGCACGGCTCATTTAGCTTCCGTTGCCGATGGGTCGGTTGTCGCTCCTGGGCCCGCTCCTACTGCCGCTCCGGTTGTTGCGCCAGAGTCTACCCCGACACCTGTTGCTGCGCCTGCGGTGTTTCGGGGTATGATCGGTTCTGCCCCCCTTCCACAGCGCTTTGGGGGAGAGCCAACTCAGTGCCGAGGTTTCCTTAACCAGGTGGGTATTTATTTAGAGTTGCTGCCACATGCCTTTCCTACTGAGAGATCAAAGGTGGGCTTCTTGATCTCGCTGCTCTCGGACAAGGCCTTGGCCTGGGCCAGCCCTTTATGGGAGAACAACAATCCGGTGGTTGCCGAGTTTTCCGGTTTTGTTGCTTCTCTTCGGAAGGTATTCGATGTGCCGGCTCGTGCTGCCTCTGCTGCGAAGCTCCTTATGTCCATCAGACAGGGTTCACGATCCGTAGCTGAATACGCCATTGAGTTTCGTACCCTGGCAGCAGAGGTGGGCTGGAATAATGAGGCTCTGGTCGCTGCTTTCTCTCATGGTCTCTCGGATGCCTTGAAGGATGAGGTTGTAGCTAAGGACCTACCAGTGGAGCTCGAGTCTCTTATTTCTTTCCTGATTTTGATTGACACCAGACTCAGGGAGAGACCTTCCTTTAAGGAGAGCCTGCGGAGGTCTTCTAACAGATTGGCGCCTACGTTTGCTGTCCCACCCGTGCCTCCCTCTCCTCCCACGCCTCCTGGGGATGACTTGTCTGGGGGTGAACCCATGCAGCTGGGGTTTGCTCGCCTGTCCGAGGGGGAGAGGGTACTCCGGAGACGCGAGGGCCGATGCATGTACTGTGGTCTCGGTGGGCATTTTCGGTTGGCATGCCCGAACCGTCCAGGAAACGCTCGCACCTGAGATCCTGTCGGGGGCAGATCTTGGGTGGAGTCTCCTCGTCCCCGGTTTCCCGTGTTGACAAACCACTGATTACTGTTGTCCTCTCCTGGGTCGGGGGCTCGGTGACGACCCAGGCGTTGGTGGACTCTGGTGCTGGTGGTTTGTTCATTGATAGTGTGTTCGCTGCCGCCAATTCCATTCCTCTGCAGCCTCGAGGTTCCCCACTGGCTCTTGAGGCGATAGACGGCAGACCCCTTCTGCCGCCACACGTGACTCAGGAGACCCTTCCAGTGGGGATGGCCATTGGTGCCGTTCACAGAGAGTCGGTCTGTCTCCAGGTTATTTCGTCTCCACACTACTCGGTGGTCTTGGGGTACCCCTGGCTCCAGAAGCATAATCCGACTTTCGATTGGAGATCGGCCGAGATCCTCTCGTGGTCACCGCAGTGTGGGGCTAGTTGCATCCATGGGCCTGTCAAGTTGCTGTGTACTTCCTCGGACTCTCTGTTGCCTCCTGAATACGAGGAGTACCGGGATGTATTCGATAAGGTGCGTGCGGTTGCCCTACCTCCGCACCGCCCATACGATTGTGCCATAGAGTTACAATCTGGTGCCGTTCCTCCTCGTGGCAAAGTCTATCCACTGTCGGTAGCGGAGAATGAGGCCATGGAGGAGTACGTGAGGGAGGCGCTTTCACGCGGACACATTCGCAAATCCTCGTCCCCGGCAGGGGCTGGATTTTTCTTTGTGAAAAAGAAGGGCGGTGAGTTGAGGCCTTGCATTGATTACAGGGGTCTCAATCGCATCACGATCAAGAACGCTTACCCGATACCCTTGACTTCCGAACTGTTCGATCGCCTCAAAGGGGCCACGGTCTTTACCAAACTCGACCTGAGGGCGGCATATAACCTGGTAAGGATCAAGGCGGGCGATGAGTGGAAGACCGCGTTTAACACCAGGACCGGTCATTATGAATCCTTGGTTATGCCCTTTGGGTTGTGCAATGCGCCCGCAGTCTTCCAGGAATTCATCAACGATGTTTTCCGTGACCTGTTGCAGCAGTGTGTGGTGGTCTATTTGGATGACATCTTGGTATATTCTGAATCCATGGAGGCCCACATTCTGGATGTCAGACGAGTGTTGCAACGGTTACGAGAGAACAAGCTGTTCGGTAAGCTTGAGAAATGCGAATTTCACCGATCCCAGGTAACCTTCTTAGGTTACATCATTTCCGCTGAGGGGTTCTCCATGGATCCTGAGTAGGTTTCGGCTGTCTTACAGTGGCCCCAGCCCAGTGGTCTTCGTGCCCTGCAGCGCTTTTTGGGCTTCGCCAATTATTATCGGAAGTTCATCAGGGACTTTTCCATGCTAGCCAAGCCTCTCACGGATCTGACCAGGAAGGGCAGTAATCCCCAGGTCTGGCCGCTCGAGGCCATCCGAGCTTTTGAGGCTCTAAAGTCCGCCTTTGTGTCGGCTCCGATTCTGTCACATCCCAACCCTGGGTTGCCTTTTGTCCTCGAGGTGGACGCGTCTGAGACGGGAGTAGGCGCCCTTCTGTCTCAGCGTAGGACACCAGAGGGTCCTCTGCTTCCTTGTGGGTTTTACTCCCGGAAACTGTCTTCCGCGGAGTGCAACTATCAGATTGGTGACAGGGAGTTATTGGCCATCGTGCAGGCCCTTAAAGAATGGAGGCACTTGCTCGAGGGCTCGGTGGTTCCGGTTCTCATCCTGACGGACCACAAGAATCTGACCTACCTCTCTGAGGCCAAGAGATTGACACCACGTCAGGCCAGATGGGCTCTGTTCTTGTCACGTTTTAATTACGTGGTCTCCTACCTACCCGGTTCCAAGAACATCAGAGCGGATGCCTTATCACGGCAGTACTCCGACCTGTCCGGGGAGGAGTCGATTCCGACTTCGGTCATACCTCCGAATCAGATCCTGGCCGCCATTCGCACCAGCCTGACCTCTCCCCTGGGTGAGCAGATTTTGGCGGCTCAATCTGGTGCTCCCTCTGGGAGACCCAACGGCAGATGTTTTGTGCCTGAGGAGTTGCGCACTCGGTTGTTGCGAACCTACCATAACTCCAAGGCCGCGGGGCATCCTGGAAAGAATCAGCTGTCCTGGGCTGTTTCACGTCTGTTCTGGTGGCCTTCTCTACATTCCGACATCGCCGCATATGTAGCGGCATGCTCCGTTTGTGCCCAGAGTAAGTCCCCTCGGCACCGTCCGTTGGGCCTTTTGCAACCCATAGCCACCGGGGAGCGTCCATGGTCACACCTGGGGATGGATTTCATTGTGGACCTCCCTGCATCCCGAGGCCATACGGTCATTCTCATGATTGTGGATCGGTTTTCCAAAATGTGCCACTGTGTTCCTCTCAAGAAGTTACCCTCTGCACAAGAGTTGGCCACGATTTTTGCCAGGGAGGTCTTCCGGTTGCACGGTTTGCCCAAGGAGATTGTGTCGGATCGGGGGAGTCAGTTTGTGTCCAGGTTCTGGCGTGCCTTTTGCTCCCAGTTGGGGATTCATCTCTCTTTCTCCTCGGCCTACCACCCTCAGTCCAATGGGGCCGCAGAACGATCCAATCAGGCCTTGGAGCAATTCCTTCGTTGCTATGTCTCCGATCACCAAGACAATTGGGTTGACCTCCTGCCTTGGGCTGAGTTTGCCAGGAACACGGCGGTGAACTCTTCCTCTGGGACGTCTCCCTTCATGGCCAATTATGGGTTCCAACCTGCCGTGTTACCGGAGGTATTCTCTCCCCAGGATATTCCGGCTGTGGAGGATCACCTTTCCGTCCTACGTGCTTCTTGGGTACAGATCCAGAGGTCCCTTGAGGTCTCTGCGCAGCGCCAGAGACTCCAGGCTGATCGCAGACGAGCGCCCGCTCCTTCCTACCAGGTCGGTGACCGCGTATGGTTGTCCACCCGCAACCTCAACCTTCGAGTGCCCACTCCCAAGCTGGCGCCTCGCTTTGTTGGTCCCTTCCGAGTGCTTCGCAGGGTAAACCCGGTAGCCTATGCCCTTGCGCTTCCTCCTGGCATGCGGATCTCCAACGTGTTTCATGTCTCCCTGTTGAAGCCACTGGTGTGTAATCGTTTCACTTCCTCGGTTCCTCGGCCTCGTCCGGTCCAAGTGGGCAATCGTGAGGAGTATGAGGTGAGCAATATCCTGGACTCACGCCTGGTCCGCGGTCGGGTGCAGTTTTTGGTTCATTGGCGTGGTTATGGTCCAGAGGAGCGTTCCTGGGTTCCCTCCGCAGATGTCCATGCTCCTGCCTTGCTCCGAGCCTTCCACGCACGCTTCCCTCAGAAACCGTTCTTTACTCCGCGGAGGAGGGGCCCTTGAGGGGGAGGTACTGTCATGGTCTTACCTTCTTGCTGTTCTCCTTCGTTTGACATGTGCTGGCGGCCATCTTGGTTTCTGGGTTTCTTGTAGCCTCCCACCCTGCGGCTTCTCCTTCCCACTGGGATGAGCTGAATGCCTAGCTCATATATATAGGAGGTCTGTGGCTTCAGTTCCTTGCTTGGTCCTCCTGTGTTCACATGCTTCTAAGACTGCTGCTGCTTCTGGTTCCTGATCCTGGCTTCGTCTGACTACCCTGCTGGTTCCTGATCCAGGCTTCATCTGACTACCCTGCTGGTTCCCGATCCAGGCTTCGTCTGACTACCCTTCTGGTTCCTGACCTCTGGCTTCGCAAGACCCTGCTTCGGTTTAGCCATCCGTTTGGACTTTTGCCTTACAGCTTGATTTTCAATAAAGCCTTCTTAATTCCACTTATCTCTTGTTGTACGTCTGGTTCATGGTTCCATGACAGTCTGCAGCATATGTCTGCTGGATGAAGGCCTTTTTTTCTTAGAGGCAGAGCAGTGGAGGGTCTAGGCGCAAATGGCGACAAGACTACAAAGTCTTGTTGCCATTTTGCAATTATAAGTCGCATTGGCGACCATTTTGGAGCACTGGACTCTGAGTGCCTCCATCTCCACTGCATACTGCCACGGTTTATCAGGGTCATCTTCGTCATCACCCTCATGCTCCTCTCCTGTCGCTTGGGCAGATAAACCATCTAGTTGTGTATAGAATTCTTTTATGTTCTTCTCCCCGTCCTCATCCTCCTCAGGGCTCAGGTGGCCGTGAGATGTAGGTGCCACATCTGTCCCCTTACCAATCAGATTTGTCAGCATCCCCTCCAGGACATGAAGGAGTGGAATTACATCATTCCTGTAGTTCTGCCAACTGACAAAGGGCCTGAGCAAATGGCATTTGTCACGCATGAGCTGCCACTAGCTAATGTGCATTTTACCTGTCTGTCTGCTCTGTTAAGAAATCATTGACCACCTTCATCCGCACGTAGAGGCAGTCTAACATATGTAGCGTTGTGGCAGGCGCAGCACTATGAAGTGCCTTTTGCGCTGTGGCATTAGAAGAATTATGATAACTCTGACTTTTAGTCTAACCAGACTGTTTATTACTCTGTAATTCCTCTAGCGCCGTTCTATGGAAACAGTAGGTTTAAAGAGCACACCAAATGCTTCAAATACCTTCTATATTAACTTAAACTTTTCTTCATATAACACTGCCGCCTCCGCAGCAGATACTCCATGTACATAACACGTGTTGAAAAGATATCACAAAATGGCGGTATGCATAAGATGGGGGTTCAACTGTTCAATCTTGTCATTTAACATAAAATGGTGGATATATTTCTCTTGTGTGTATCTGTACTCTCACTTTAAGTTATTTAAGCACTTTATGATCTCTCTAGAGTTATATCTGAGGTCTAACTAATAGTTCACTTGCAGTACGCAGTTAGCAGTGACTATTTGCAGATTGGTTGAGTATGATCTGGTATGGTTGTATGCAATTTGGATTGCAATATGGAAGCTGAATGCTTGCAATTTGTAGCCTGCAATTTGTATGGTTGCAATTGATTTGGTGGAACTGTAAGTAAAAACAGGTATACCTCGGAAAACAGGTATTTTCCTCCCAGCATGTGCTGCTGGGCTGATTTACAGCCAGGTGAGGTCAAATACCGGCCGGATTTTAAGTGGCGGTCCAGGTTTTGGCAGCACCTGGTTGTCCTTAAATAGGCAGCTGGGCTCAAAAGCCAGGTCTCTGTGTTGGGATCTGGGAGCCTTGTGTCTGGATGAAGGCTTGCTACCTGTTTGGCATGAAAACAGGTTGGTGCTGCTATGCTCAAGGACTCTGCTATGCTCAAGGACTTTGAGGCAGAATTGCCACATGGTGTGAATTACCACCAACACCGCAAGGTGACTTTTTGCTTGTTTATGACTGCTTGTTTTGTCACTTGCCTAAAGTGTAAATAAAACACTGGACTGTTTGATCCAAAGAACTTGTTGCTATACTGCATCCGCTAATGTCTACCAGAGCGAAACCCCACAATCTGTACACTGTATCTATTATGCCTCATACCTCACATATCAGTACACTGCTGTATAGACTATATATCTGTACACATTGTATCTATTATACCTCGTACCTCACATATCAGTACACTGCTATAAATACTATATATCTGTACACTGCATCTATTATACCTCGTACCTTACATATCAGTACACTGCTGTATATACTATATATCTGTACACATTGCATCTATTATACCTCGTACCTCACATATCAGTACACTGCTATATATACTATATATCTGTACACATTGCATATATTATACCTCGTACCTCACATATCTTTACACAGTGTATCTATTACATCTCTCATAATAGATGTAGTGTGTACAGAAATATGTGGTCAGTTACATTATGGTCACTGTAAATGAGGTAGTGGTCATTGTAAACTGTTTGCAGTATTATACATGAGTAAGCAATAAGTATAAACAGAGCATGGGGGGTAGGAAAATCAAGACAAATGTGGAGGACCTCCTCTCACCACTCCATTCCAGTCTCTATGGATCAATGCAGAACTCGTTATTCCATTGTTCGCTTCTAATCCTTGCAGTTAGGGGTTGAAGGACCTGTGATGATGTTATCACAGGTCCTGGCAGATGCACCTTTCTAACCTGGGAACTACATTATTATTGGTACAGTTCCTTTGCTAGATGTACAGGACCTGTGATGACATCATCAAAGGTCCTTTAGCTTTCTCCACTGATGATAGCAATCGTTGACTGAAGCTGGACGGAAGCCAGTATTGAAGGTAATTATGGGCGGAGCCTATCCTCCACTGCGGGGGCCCCCATTTCTCATGGGCCCCATAGCAGCTTGTGGTCTGCCTCTATGGGAGGTACACCACTGGAGGATGGGCCTGCTGATTGGCTGGCTGCACTGCATTATGTTTGATCTCGCGTTCCCGAGCTCCTTACTTTCACTCCCCAACTTATCGTGTTCTAAGAGCCCCATTCAGCAGTGAGAGATGGTCGCGAGCTACATTCACAGGACATGTGGCTAATACTTGCTGGGCATCAGATGGTTGCCTCAACAGTTTTGCCCACCAGGTGTGCAGCAGCATCTCTAAGTACACAGTGTTAGATGGGAAGGTAGAGAGATTGCTGAATAACCCCTTTAAGTTTTAATATAGGATTATCTATTTTATATTTTTAGTAAGGTGAGAAATCATACTTCTACTTGCTCTCATTAAAGGGGTTGGCCACTTTATAGATATGTTTTATAAATATGTGTGAAAAAAGGCATAGAGGCAACTTAATATATCCTTATTAATATTTCTTTTTGCTTTTCTTAATATAAAAATCCACACTCCCTTGCTAAGCCTTCTGCACTGACAACATGCAGCTCCCGTCCTCAAAATGGCTGCTGATGGAGGATCATGTATAATCTTGAGCTACCTCCATGGAAATGCACTGTGCATCCACTAGCTTCCGGAATGCTTTTATCTGTGCTTGCAAAGATTCTGGAGGTTCAGAAAACTAACATATGTAGTGGTGTTTCCAGGCGGGTTGTCAGGACAGAGGACTTAAGGGAATGTGTCATCAGAAAATGATCTATTGTTTAAATCAAGTTTTTATTCAACATATTTTTCAACAATTATGGTGGTTATTTAAAATTTTCCATGTCACTGGCTCTCAAAAAAAAGAAAAGAAAAAAAAGATCCTAAAATTCAGCCGTTCGCAATGTCCACTAAGCCTAAGGCCCTTTTCACAGGAGCGAGTTTTCCATGCAGGTGCAATGTGTGACGTGAACGCATAACACCCGCTCTGAATCCTGACCCATTCATTTCAATGGGTCTGTGTACATTTTTTTAACGCATCAAATCTGCGTTGCGTGAAAAGATGCCAATCGGCCAGCAAAATGCAGAACGCACATGGCCTGTATCCGTGTTTTTCGAATCCTCAATTTACGGAACGCAAAACACTTGCGAACGTGTGAATGGACTGTTAACTTGAGGAGACCGTGGAGGAGGACAGATAATGGAGGAGACATGAGGAGCCATGCTGTGTTATTATTGATTATGCACATACGAGGCAGGGAGCATAAAGCTAGAAGCTTAGTGTCCTAGATGCGGCCTGTTAGGCGCAAAAGGTAGTGGAGGCGACATTACAGCGGCCACAATGTTAGAGTTTATGGCTCCTACTCACAACAGCTTCTTCCTTCCACAGCATGACAAAAATACATCGGCGAGCTCTCTGCAATTGTTACTGTCTAGCAGACAGCTAGCTTGCAAGTGATAGTTTGAGATCCCTGATGTAATTACACAAGATTAAATGTCTGACATGTATTTCATTTTAACCCTTTTTAGATTGTTCCTTTTTTAAACTCAACACTTTTATAAACTAATTTCACATAGAAAGCTGCCAGCTTGTTGGGGAATAGTTAGAGCCACTTTTTGCACCAGCGTTCCAGTAGTGGCTAATGAAGGGGTGTCCTGAGCAGACGGACACCCTCTATGATGTTCTTCTGTTCTAATATGTCTTACATTAGTTAGGGATAGTACGTGGTGTTATACATTGCAGTATTGATATAACCATATGGAAGTTGATTGTTTTGGTGGACCTTAAAGGGGTTATTTGATATCTAAAATATCCCCCCAATGCCTGGGTCCCTTGTATAGATTTTACTTTCCTGCTCCCTGGCACCCGCATCGCTCCGGATCCCTCAGATTAACACATCTAGCAATGGGGGGAGAAGCCAGTACAAGGCCACTAAAAGCTGGACTCATCACTGAAGAGGATAACCTCCATTCCAGTCTCCATTGCTGTCTTGCTGTGCACCATAATAGCCTCTGAGTGTGGTGGCGGGAGGTCAATGGAACATCTGTAGCTGGGCAGCTGGCTTGTAGCCCAGTGTCGTGCAAATGCCTTCTGATGGTTTCTGTAGACACTGTTTGCCTCCCTAGACTTAGGATGTGATATCCAATTTCACTTTCAGTACAGAATGGGTCGCTACACGCCATTCTTCTAATCTGATGATCTGTGCAGAGGTTCTTCTTTATGCACCTCTTGCCATCATTCCAGTTCGTTGTCTTTCTCCCAACTATCGGGACACGCAACATAGAAACGTTGATGAACAGGAGACATCACATAATCATGACGATACCATTTTTTAGGTTTCATGGAGCAAAAAAAAAAAAATTGCTTTCAACATGGCTTTTATGCCCTTCCCACTTGCCACATCTTAAAGCTAGGTGCTTGAAAAATTTGATAATTTGCATATCATAGCGACACCTGCTACTTCCTTGATTTTCATAACCTTAAGGCTTCTTGATATTGCAATTTAAACATTGAGAAGTGTATAAAAGAGCCCTTATCTTGTTGCCTTTAAGATATTTGTAGGCATTTTTGGGCTTCTGGCTAATAAAATATCGTCACAGAGGAAGATGGGTCTTTAAAGATGGCGCCCACTCATGAGTGCAGCAGGCACCATGGCTGCCGGGTTTCTGCGGTTTCATACAGCAGACACTCCGGGCTAATGTCTGTGATCGGTGGTGGTCACATTATCTGAGAGTTCAAAACCTGGAAATGCTGTCCTTCCGGGCCAGGGAAACGTATACCCCATGTGGCGATCGGAGGAGCCATTCTTTTCCGGTGAAAGGCTTGGACCCTGCTGAGACTGCGATGCCTTTCACAGGTATATTCCAAAGTAGACCTGCAGGTGGCAGCACTAAATATATAGAATCTTTTATTTGTCAATTAATTTATTTCCATTGATATCTAATGATTGCATGATTTTAGGCCCTTGGAGACCTAAAAGAAAGTAAGGAAAAAAAGTTACAAAAAAGTTTTTGAAGATATAAAAAAAATATAAAAATTAAAATCACCTCCCTTTTATCAGAATAAAAATAAACACATGCATTGCTGTGTGTGAAAATGGCTACACTATTAAAATATAAAAATATTTATCCCATACGTTGAACAGCTTAATGGAAAAAAAATCTAAATGGACAATCCGATTATGCCATTTTCGTACCAAAATGATATTAATAAAAACTACAGGTCGTCTCGCAAAAACTGAGCACCCACACAGCTCGGTAGGGGGTCTAATCTGAGGTCTAGGGCTCTGATCTGAAGTGTGATATGGGGTCTGATCTGAGGTTTAATATGGAGGTCTAATCTGAGGTCTGATGAAGATTGAGGGTGTAGTTTGGGGGGTCTCATGAACATTGGGAGTCTGTTCTGAGGTCTGATGAAAAATATTGTTTTCTTATTTTCCTCCTCTAAAACCTGGGTGCGCCTTATCATAAGGTGCATCTTATAAAGTAAGAAAGTACAGTATGCATACTGTACATTCTATAGTTGTATATGGAGCACTAGCATTTCACACACAGCCCTTAAATACAGATGTAGCAGGGTTAGCACTCAAACTCTTGACGCAAATTTCTTAAATCATCGTTATCTTGAAACAGAAGCCATTGAAAAGCAATTGAAGGTGTTGTATATAGCACCCCTTTTTTTTTTTTTTTTTTTTACAATGGTGTATAATTAATGTAATGTCAGTAGGGATGAGGAGTAGTACTAGAGATGCCACATAGTGTACTGCCTTATGTGTCTTCAGTAACATGCAGGCCCAGCGTGCTCAGTTACTGTATTTTTTGAGGACAGTTGACCTCATTACCTGATCAGCCCTCTGGGATTGTTCCTGGTAGAGTCAATGGCCAATATGCCCCAGTTAAGGTTGACAATACCTAATGCTGAATTACCACCGCATCATACACAAAGACAAGAGTTGTACATAGAGCACAGATTTTTGTTCGCTGGTCCAGTCTTTTTTTGGAAGGGATATTTTTATTTTATTTTTAAATGTTCAGTAAATAATTCTTATTCATTGTACAATGAAATGTTTTTCTACTCTGTAATACGCTTGGGCACATTGATACAAAGGGGGACATTTATCAATAATGGCCTAGTTAGGTAAAAAAATACACTAACATTACAAATCAAAAGTGGTGATTTGTTTCACCTCATATATCAAAAGACGCACGCCACTTTTAAAATGTGACTTTTTTAAATATAACTTGATTATCCGCCTATTTTTCTTGATTTAACAGTAAATGGGTTTTATTCACTGACAGCAATTACAGCACTCCTTAGGCTCCTTTAGGGGATGCGGTGCAATTTTCACGCACGGTTGCTAGGAGATGATCGGGATGGGGACCATGGTGATGGATCATGTGATGAGCACAGTGATCTCATCAAAGGTCCTATTCCTCACAGTGTGACTTTTTAAAATATAACTTGATTATCCGCCTATTTTTCTTGATTTAACAGTAATGGGTTTTATTCACTGACAGCAATTACAGCACTCCTTAGGCTCCTTTAGGGGATGCGGTGCAATTTTCACGCACGGTTGCTAGGAGACGATCGGGATGGGGACCATGGTGATGGATCATGTGATGAGCGCAGTGACATCATCAAAGGTCCTATTCCTCACAGAACAAGACAGAAGATATGCCGGCTGCGCGAACAAGTGGATTAAGGTGAGTTAAATTATTTTTTTTATTTTTTTAACCCCTCCAGCCCTATTTTACTATGCATTCTGTATTCAGGATTATAAGGGAAAATAATACAATCTACACAACCTTGAACCCAAACCTGAACTTCTATGAAGAAGTTCGGGTCTGGGTACCACATTCAGTTTTTTATCACGCGCGTGCAAAACGCATTGCACCCGCGTGATAAAAACTGAATAACGGAACGCAATCAAAACTAACTGCAATTGCGTACCTACTCTCGCGGGTTTGCCACAATGCACCCGGACACGCTCGTGTGAAAGAGGCCTAAAGATGCCAGTAGATTTGTTTTCAAAAGAATAGAGAGAGGCACTATAGAGTGAGGCATCGCCAAGCTTGACTGATAGAATTAACACTGAATGGGACTGAGCAGCCTGCAATGTTTGAGCAGTAATAAAAGCCCAATTACAAAAATGGTTTTTAGCCAAAAATACATGTGTCTATAAATCTGAGATAAATTCAAACATGAAAGTATTAAAAGTTGCATAACAGCATTATACAGTACAATAAACAAGTTTTATTGGCAAAAAAACTGGAATTTACCCCCTTGAATCAGAATTTTTTAGCATACTTTGCGCAGAAAGTGAAACAATTCATTGCAGCAAATCAGTGTGTACAGTAATTTTACAACTTTAGGCAATTTGTTCAGGGCTAGGTAAGTAGAGGTACTCAAACCAGGAGTTTCATATCTGCAATAGTTTCACCAAAGTCATACCGCATCAGTTAATTCTCACAAATAGAGAAGTAAAATATTTGTATAAACTGCTAATGTTACCAGCGAAATGTATTTATGTTATCCTGTTCTGTGCAAAGCTAAATACCTAATTCCAGTGCATTGCACTTATGATAAAGAGTTTAAACACTTCCATAAACTTTTATATGACAATTTTAGTAAAAACGAAAATTAGAAAATTTCCTGCCCATTAACCCCTTAGGGACACAGCCTTTTTACACCTTAGGACCAGGCCATTTTTTGCAAATCTGACCAGTGTCACTTTAAGTGCTCATAACTTTAAAACGCTTTGACTTATCCAGGCCGTTCTGAGATTGTTTTTTCGTCACATATTGTACTTCATGACACTGGTGAAATGAAGTCAAAAAAATATTTTTTTTTGCACCAAAAAATACCTAATTTAACAAATTTTTGGAAAAATTAGCAAATTTCAAAGTTTCAGTTTCTCTACTTCTGTAATACATAGTAATACCCCCAAAAATTGTGATGACTTTACATTCCCCATATGTCTACTTTATGTTTGAATTGTTTTGGGAATGATATTTTATTTTTTGGGGATGTTATAAGGCTTAGAAGTTTAGAAGCAAATCTTGAAATTTTTCAGCAATTTACAAAAACGACATTTTTAGGGACCAGTTCAGGTCTGAAGTCACTTTGCGAGGCTTACATAATAGAAACCACCCAAAAATGACCCCATCTAAGAAACTACACCCCTCAAGGTATTCAAAACTGATTTTACATACGTTGTTAACCCTTTAGGTGTTGCACAAGAGTTATTGGCAAATGGGGATGAAATTTGAGAATTTCTTTTTTTTGTCAAATTTTTTATTTTAACCCATTTTTTCCACTAACAAAGCAAGGGTTAACAGCCAAACAAGACTGTATCTTTATTACCCTGACTCTGCCGTTTACAGAAACACCCAATATGTGGCCGTAAACTACTGTACGGCCACACAGCGGGGCGTAGAGTGAAAGGTGCGCCGTTTGGTTTTTGGAGGGCTGATTTTTATGGACTGGTTTATTTACACCATGTCCCATTTGAAGACCCCTGATGCACCCCTAGAGTAGAAACTCCCTAAAAGTGACCCCATCTAAGAAACTACACCCCTCAAGGTATTCAAAACTGATTTTACATTCGTCGTTAACCTTTTAGGTGTTGCGCAAGAGTTATTGGCAAATGGGGATGAAATTGGAAAATTTCATTTTTTTGTCTAATTTTCCATTTTAACCCATTTTTTCCACTAACAAATCAAGGGTTAACAGCCAAACAAGACTGTATCTTTATTACCCTGACTCTGCCGTTTACAGAAACACCCAATATGTGGCCGTAAACTACTGTACGGCCACACAGCGGGGCATAGAGTGAAAGGTGCGCCGTTTGGTTTTTGGAGGGCTGATTTTTATGGACTGGTTTATTTACACCATGTCCCATTTGAAGACCCCTGATGCACCCCTAGAGTAGAAACTCCCTAAAAGTGACCCCATCTAAGAAACTACACCCCTCAAGGTATTCAAAACTGATTTTACATTCGTCGTTAACCCTTTAGGTGTTGCGCAAGAGTTATTGGCAAATGGGGATGAAATTGGAAAATTTCATTTTTTTGCCTTATTTTCCATTTTAACCCATGTTTTCTACTAACAAAGCAAGGGTTAACAGCCAAACAAGACTGTATCTTTATTACCCTGACTCTGCCGTTTACAGAAATACCCAATATGTGGCCGTACACTACTGTACGGCCACACAGCGGGGCGTAGAGTGAAAGGTGCGCCGTTTGGTTTTTGGAGGGCTGATTTTTATGGACCGGTTTATTTACACCGTGTCCTGTTTCAACCCCCCTGATGCACCCCTGGAGTCGAAACTCCCTAAAAGTGACCCCATTTTGGAAACTACGGGATAAGGTGGCATTTTTTGGGGGAGTATTTTTAGGGTAAATATAATTTTTGGTTGCTCTATATTACATTTTTGTGAGGTAAGGTTACCAAAAATTGAAATTCTGATATTTCATCTCCATTTGCCATTAACTGTTGAGGAACACCTAAAGGGTTAATAAAGTTTGTATAATCATTTTTGAATACCTTGAGGGGTGTAGTTTCTTAGATGGGGTCAATTTTAGGGAGTTTTTACTCTAGGGGGGCATCAGGGGGGCTTCAAAAGGGATATGGTGTCAATAAAAAAGGCCATCAAAATCGGCCTTCCAGAAACCATGTCGGTCCTTTCCTTTTGCAGCCTCCCTTTTACGGATACAGCAGTTTACGACCACAAATGTGGCGTTTCTGTAAACTGCAGTATCAGGGTAATAAATTTTAACTTTTGTTTGGTTGTTAACCCTTGTTTTCTTACCGGAAAAAACGGACTGAAATGGAAAAGTGCCAAAAATAGCGGTTTTGGCACCGTTTTTTTGTTTTTTTTTTAACCGTGTTAATCTGGGTAGTTAGGTCATGGGATATTGTTATAGAGGAGATTCTTACGGACGCGGCAATATCTAATAAGTCTACTTTTTTTTACAATTATTTAGGTTTTTGACTATATTATCTTTTTTGATACAACTTTTTTTTTTGGGTATCTCTAAAGTCTAAGTGTAATTTTTTTAATTTTCTTTTAGCCAATTATCTTATGTGGGGGCTCATTTTTTGCGGGATGAGCGGACGGTTTTATTGGCACTATTTTGGGGGCTATATGACTTTTTGATCGCTTGCTATGAAACTTTTTGTTATGTAAGGTGACAAAAAAAAATTTTTTGCACCTATTTTTTTTTTTTTTTTTTACTGTGTTAATCTGGGGGGTTGGGTCATGGGGTATTTTTATAGAGGAGATTCTTACGGACGTGGCGATACCTAATAAGTCAACTTTTTTTTTACAATAATTTAGGTTTTAGACTATATTATCCTTTTTGATTCCCTAAAAAAAAATTTGTATCTCTAAAGTCTAAGAGTCATTTTCAATTTTTTTTTTTATCTGATTATCTTATGTGGGGGCTCATTTTTTGCGGGATGAGATGACGGTTGTATTGGCACTAATTTGGGGGCTATATGACTTTTTGATCGCTTGCTTTTTATTATGTAAGGTGACAAAAAAAAACTTTTTTTGCACCTTTTTTTTTTTTCTGGACCGTGTTAGGCTACTTTCACACTAGCGTTCGGGCGGATCCGTTCAGAACGGATCCGCCCATAATAATGCAGACGGAGGCTCCGTTCAGTACGGATCCGTCTGCATTATTTTAGCAAAAAAAAGCTAAGTGTGAAAATAGCCTAGTACGGATCCGTCCAGACTTTCAATGTAAAGTCAATGGGGGACGGATCCGCTTGAAGATTGAGCCACATTGTGGCATCTTCAAACGGATCCGTCCCCATTGACTTACATTGAAAGTCTGGACGGATCCGTACGGATCCGCACGCCTCCGCACGGCCAGGCGGACACCCGAACGCTGCAAGCAGCGTTCAGCTGTCCGCCTGTCCGTGCGGAGGCGAGCGGAGCGGAGGCTGAACGCCGCCAGACTGATGCAGTCTGAGCGGATCCGCCTCCATTCAGACTGCATCAGGGCTGGACGGCTGCGTTCGGGTCCGCTCGTGAGCTCCTTCAAACGGAGCTCACGAACGGAATACCGAACGCTAGTGTGAAAGCAGCCTTAATCTGGGGGGTTAGGTCATGGGGCATTTTTATAGAGGAGATTATTACAGACGCGGCAATACCTATGTCTACTTTTAATAAATTATTTTAGTTTTTTTGGGTGTCTCAAGTCTGAGAACCATTTTTTTTTTTTATCCCATGTCAGTCCTAAATTGGGATATAAATTTAGTACTCCATGGAAGTGTGATACTCCCTGAAGCAACCGTCAATGCAGAGGCCCGGATGATCGGGGCATGTGTCGCACTGAGTAGTCGTGTCCTTCCGTATCCCCCTCCTGCGACACACTCTGCACTTTTTTTGGGTTCGTCCCTTCTTTCCAGTATGGGGGACCACACCTGGAAAGTGTTGGCCAGGGACGATCCGGGCGCCTACAGTTCCCGAGGTACTCCGGCCTGCTCTTTCCCGGTCCGAAAAGATCAGGGCCTTGAGGACTGCCTCATAGAACTGGAGGAATGTCCCTGTGCTGCCAGCGCTTCGGGATAGTACAAAAGAGTTGTACATGGCAACCTGCACCAAGTAGACCGCAACTTTTTTGTACCATGCCCGGGTTTTGCGCATGGCGTTATATGGCTTGAGGACTTGATCCGAGAGATCAACTCCTCCCATATACCGATTGTAGGCGACGATACAATCGGGCTTGAGGACCGTTGCCGCGGTACCTCGCACAGGGACAGGGGTGATGCCGTTACCATGAATTGTGGACAGCATAAGGACATCCCTCTTGTCCTTATACCTGACCAGCAACAGGTTTCCAGTGGTAAGGGCACGGGTCTCACCCCTGGGGATGGGTACCTGGAGGGGGTGGGCAGGGAGGCCGCGTTGATTTTTCCGCACGGTCCCACAAGCGGACGTGGATCTGGCGGCAAGGGACTGGAACAAGGGGATACTGGTATAAAAGTTATCCACGTACAAGTGGTAACCCTTATCCAGCAGTGGGTACATAAGGTCCCACACGAGTTTCCCGGTAACACCCAGAGTGGGGGGACATTCTGGTGGTTGAATCCGGGAATCTCGCCCCTCGTACACACGAAATTTGTAAGTGTACCCTGAGGTACTCTCACAAATTTTGTATAGCTTCACGCCATACCTCGCCCGCTTGGAAGGCACATACTGGCGGAAAATGAGTCTCCCCTTGAACGCAATGAGAGACTCATCAACCACGACCTCCCTTCCAGGTACATAGGCCTCCATGAATTTGGCCCCAAAGTGATCGATGACCGGCCGTATCTTGTACAGACGGTCATGGGCAGGATCACCTCGGGGTGGACATGCTGCATTATCGGAATAATGCAGACATTTCCTGATGGCCTCAAACCGGGAGCGTGTCATAACCGTACTGTAAAGTGGGGTCTGATATAGGACGTCCCCACTCCAGTACAGCCTGGCACTGGGTTTCTTGACCAGGCCCATATGCAGCACGAGGCCCCAAAATGTCCTCATTTCGGCTGCACTGACCGGCGTCCAGCCACCGGGCCTGGCCAAAAAGGAGCCCGGGTGTTGAGCGACGAACTGTTGGGCGTACAGATTCGTCTGCTCCACCATCAGATTTACCAGTGAGTCACTGAAAAAATGACAAAAAAAGTCATATTCAGTGTAGCCCACTGTGGAAATCTGGATTCCTGATTGGCCTACAAAATCAGGAATCACGGGCTCGTATCGCTCTGGGCTACACCAGACAAGTTCACCGGCAGGGTGCTCCGGTGGATTTAACTGGTGGGCCGGGAAACCAGTACGAGCCCCAGAGCTGCTCGTACTAGTGTGGGCCACAGGGTCCCTAACATGGCGGTCCCCTTGCTCCGCCTGGCGGCGTCTCCGCCGCCTTGGGGGCTCATCATCATCGCTAGATGATGAGGAGGATGCGGATGACAACAGGAATGTGGGGTCATCCTCATCCTCACTGGGACTCTCGGACTCGGAGGCAAGCTGGGCGTATGCCTCCTCGGCCGAGAACGTCCGGCGGGCCATAGGGGAGTGTGTGTCTGCGTGTATATGTGCGTGTGTGTAACTCTTTATTTGGTGTGCGTGTGTGAGGGGGCACGGGTGTTCACGAACTCACCCTAAAACTAACAGAAAAAAATAAATAAAACTAACTAAAAAAAAGGGCAAAAAAGTGAGGAAAAAAAATTCAAAACTGCTGATCAACCGTCCGAAGTTGATCAGCGGTGGGGTGTGCGATGCGCTTACAGTGGCCGGACGCTAAGTGCCGGTCACAGTCAGCGAACTCAAAAAAAAAAAAAAAAAAAAAAAAAAAAAAAAGCACCCCAAAAAAGGTGGGGGGGGGGGGGCAAGTGGCAGGGGGAGGGGGGCAAGTGGCAGCACCCCTGGGGGGTCTAGGGTCACACAGCTGTGCTGTGGACCCCAGACACCCTAACTAGGGTGATGCAATAAAAAGTAAAAAAAAAATAACTTTCCCTTTTTTTTCCCTGCCTATCCCAAACTTTCCCTAGCTGTCCCTATGTACCTGATGGGGTGCTGGGGCACAGATCGGGTCCTGGGGGCACAGATCAGGGGTGCTGGCAGCGATGGTGGACACAAGCAGGCAGCTCAGGATCGCTGGATGGTGATTGGTGGAGTGAAATCACACCACCATCACCATCCTGTTCCGGGTTATCGGGTCTTCAGAGACCCGAATAACCCGGAAACGCAGAAAACCGCAGGTCTGAATTGACCTGCGGTTTTTTGCGATCGCATACATGGGGGGGTCACCGGACCCCCCGACGCATTTGCCCCAAGTGCCTGCTCAATGATTTGAGCAGGCACGGGGTTCCGATCGCCGCCGGCCGCGCGGCGGTGATTGATTGAAAATGCACAGGGCGTACATGTACGCCCTGTGTCCTTAAGTACCAGGGCACAAGGGCGTACCTGTACGCCCTGTGTCCTTAAGGGGTTAAGGGGTTAAACTGCTATCTTTTAAACTGTTGTAAACCCTTTCAATTGTCTCCTGGACCGAAAACTTTCCACTTATTGGATCCTGTGGATGTGATGTAAAAAGAACCCTAGATCAGCTATTAGATGGACACCGGTAATAAAGTGGCCTTACAAGGAACCTTATCTATCTATCTATCGATTTATTATCTATCTATCATCTACAGTTGTGCTCATAAGTTTACATGCCCTTGCAGAATTTATGATTTCTTAAATATTGTTTAGAGAATTTGAATGATAACACAAAAACCTTTCTCTCACTCATGGTTAGTGGTTGGCTGAAGCCATTTATTGTCAAACAACTGTGTTTACGCTTTTTAAATCATAATCACAACACAAACTACCCAAATGACCCTGATCAAAAGTTTACATACCCTGGTGATTTGTCCTGATAACATGCACACAACTTGACACAAAAGGGTTACAATGGCTATTAAAGGTAACCATCTTCACCTGTGATCTGTTTGCTTGTAATTAGTGGGTGTGTATAAAAGGTCAATGACTTTCTTGACTCCCGACAGACCCTTGAATCTTTTATCCAGTGCTGCACTGATATTGTTTAGATTCTAAGTCATGGGGAAAGCAAAAGAATTGTCAAAGGATCTGCGGGAAAAGGTAGAACTCTATAAAACAGGAAAAGGATATAAGAAAATATCAAAGGACTTGAGAGTGCCAATCAGCAGTGTCCAAACTCTTAAGTAGGGGTTCTGTTGAAACCAAACCATGGTCAGGTAGACCAACTAAACCTTCAGCCACAACTGCCAGAAAAATTGTTCAGGATGCGAGGAAAAACCCACAAATAACCTCAGGTGAAATACAGGACTCTCTGAATGAATGTGGTGTGGCTGTTTCAAGATGCACAACGAGGAGGCACCTAAAGAAAGATGGGCTGCATGGACAAGTTGCCAGAAGAAAGCCATTACTACACAAATGCCACAAATTATCCTGCTTACAATATGCCAAACAGCAGAGACAAGCCTCAAACCTTCTGGCACAAAGTCATTTGGAGTGATGAGACTAAAATTGAACTGTTTGTACACAACCATAAACGCTACATTTGGAGAGGAGTCAACAAGGCCTATGATGAAAGGTACACCATTCCTACTGTGAAACATGGTGGTGGATCGCTGATGTTTTGTGGATGTGTGAGCTACAAAGGCACAGGAAATTTGGTCAGAATTGATGGCAATATGAATGCAGTAATGTATCAACAAATCCTGGAGTAAAGTTTGCACTCATCATCCCGGAAGCTGTGCATGGGACGTGCTTAAACATTCTAACATGACAATGATCCAAAACACAAGGCCAAGTCGACCTGTCATTGACTACAGCAAAATAAAGTGAAGGTTCTGGAGTGGCCATCTTAGTCTCCAGACCTCAATATCATTGAGCCACTCTGGGGAGACCTCAAACGTGCAGTTTATGCAAAACAGCCCAAGAATTTAGAGGAACTAGAGGCTTTTTGCCAGGAAGAATGGGCAGCTTTACCATCTGAGAAGAAAAAAAGCCTCATCCACCACTACCACAAAAGACTTCAAGCCTTCATTGATGTTAAAGGGAGCAATACACGGTATTAAAAACTGGGGTATGTAAACTTTTGATCAGGTTCATTTGGGTAGTTTGTGTTGTGATTATGATTTAAAAAGCGTAAACACAGTTGTTTGACAATAAATGGCTTCAGCCGACCACTAACCATGAGTGAAAGAAACGTTCATTCATATCATAAATTCTGCAAGGGTATGTAAACTTATGAGCACAACTTGTATCTATCGATCTAACTATCTATCTATCTATCTCATATCTATCTACAGGTATCTCTGTCTATCTATCTTATATTTATCTCATATCTGTTACTACAGTGGTTCATGGCCACCGCTCTTCTGTGTGCACCAGTACAAGCTTCCTGTGTGTGAATTAGGACTTGTATTAATAGTACTTCTGTCTTCAGCACTGCTAGGGTCAATAGTATCTCTGCAAGTTGCTGCATGGCTGTATCTAATTGCTAATCTGCTACTCATGTATATAGATGTCTGTTTCTGTCCTGTGCAAAGATCTTGTTAGGTCTCTATCTAGCTAGAGCTTGCAAAAGAACTTTAATCCATTTTCCTGCCATCATACTGTTCCTGTGCCAACTGCCCTGACCTTTGGATTGTTTCACTGGTTCGCATTCACTGTGCCAGCACTGACCTCGGCCTGTTATTGACTACATGTGTATTGTCTGTACCCTCAGTACCACGATTGCGGTCTCTGATCCCTGTGCGTCAGTAGCCAACCACATCGGGACTATTTCAAGAGGTAGCGGCCTGGTGGCTCTGAATAGGGGTCAAATGGTGAATATTAGAGGACCGCTAGGATAATACCCTTAGGTCTGCCCCAAAGTCTAAATGGTTAGTTGGCACACTGGTTTTCACAACCACTGCTGTAACAATCTATCTAATCTATCTGTTCTCAATAATGATTCCAATGAGGCTGCTCTAGCCTCTGACTACACACGTCACCTTCCTGCATAAATAGTGGCTGGTGTTCCTATGCAAGGGCCATCATTGTTATGCTATGGAATGTTGTAATGCTGTGTGCTCATTGGCATATGTAGCTGTCAATCTGCTGCCTTTTAAACTGTGGAAAACCCCTTAAATCCCCCCCCCCCCCCAGAAAAAAAAACACCCACCCTGTGAACACAATGTGTAAAGTATCCAAGATGAACGATTGCCTATTGCATTGGCATCTGTAATACAGTGGCTGTAGAATTTTTTAAAAATAAAGAAGGAGGTCCAGCTTCCAAAAAAGATGACGTTCTTTATTCCAATACACACAGAATTGTTAAAAATCCAACATAGCAGACAGGTCTACGCGTTTCGGATACTCCTATACTAATCCTTATTCATGACTAAGGATTAATATTAGAGTATCCAAAACGCGTAGACTTGTCTGCTATGTTGGATTTTTAACAATTCTGTGTGTATTGGAATAAAGAATGTCATCTTTTTTGGAAGCTGGACCTCCTTCTTTATTTTTTACAAGTTCCTTACTCGGTGTCTTTTCCAAGCACAGGCCGTGCTTTCACTACAAGTTATATCAGGTGAGCGCAGCCTTGGACTTTTTTATCAGTGGCTGTAGAATGCACTTCTAGCTATTTATCTCATATCTATCTATCTATCTAGATAAAGAAGAGAGCAGCATTTGGTAAAATTAAGCTGAGTGGTGCATGTGATCCAGACTTTGCTCAGTGTCAAATGATAAATCCAGAAGGCATCACAGGACACCAAACCATTATTGTGAATTGTGCTTTTATCAAGCACACAGTGATATACAACATATGGATATATACATGTATAACCCAGAACAGGTAGTAGCATCATAATTGATAATGATTAAAAAATATATAATTGCAGCATTACAACAACATTGCTTGTGTGTGTGTGTGTGTGTGTGTGTGTGTGTGTATATATATATATATATATCTTTTTGTCCTTCAACCTGTGAATTTTTGATTTTGCTACTGGATATGATTTTGACTTGTAATTATTTTCTCTTCCAGAATACTTTTTTTCTGCAGATACATGGGGCTGCCATGAGCGCCCATGTATGCAAACATTTTATGGCTTATGGCTGACCTAGAGGAGATATGTGTGTATGTGTCCCACCACTTCAGCCATGTGCTGAGGTGGGGGAGATACGTAGACGTCTTTTTTCTGTAGACTGGGTCAGAGACACAACTGCTGGAATTCCATGAATTCCTTAACACCATTGAGGACCACATTAAATTTACTCTTTCCTACTCAACTGAATCTTTACAGATTTTGGATACCAGTGTTGTTTTTTTCTAATGGTATATTATGTACTGATTTGTATTGTAAGGATACCGATAGGAATGCATTACTCCTTTTTGATAGTTCTCACCCTAGAGATATGATTGAATCCATTACCTACAGTCAAATGTTGAGGGTTAAAAGAATAGTGGATGATGAACAAAGGTTGGAAATAGCTTTAAACGATATGTGCTCCAATTTTATATCAAGGGCATATCCTGCATATCCTGGAAGTTGAGAAAGAACCAGACAGTGTTCGTCCCTTGCTGAGATGCACGCTGTATACTTGATGAAACTACATGTGCGAATGGGCGGTTTGCCCCATATCATTACAAAAACTACCAATGAATCCTTTTGGATTAGGATCACCCCCATACTATTGTTACGTCCACCAATCAATTTCCCAGAAGCTGTGTGATGGCACCTGGGATTTCTCCACACATGTGTTTGTTGTCAGTTAGTGATACTTTTACTCCTGAAGAAGGAGATTTCAGTTTTGTCCCTCAAATGCATCAAGTCTAAATAAAGCATAAAAGTCTGTAATCTAGAGGTGAGGGAGATTGGTGTCGTAAGTTAATCTCGCCCCTCTCTAGTACTGTGAGTAATGAGATAGATCTAATATTACTTCCTGAGCTTTCCACTCATAAAGTTTGTTGTATTGTCTGCATTAAACAGTGAGCCATCTTCAGTGTGTACAGTACATGCTGAAGATGGATTTTCCATAGCAATGCTCATGTAGAGCATCGCTTATGGAAAACTTCAGGGCCAGGTTTTTAATAAAAGTGAACAGATCAGTTAATAAAGAATATTACAAAGATATTTCCCCTATACATTAAAAATGTTGAAGTGACAGGTGTGCAGTGGTATACATCAGATTTATTTATTAATAGCTGAGCGGTATGATGACTGGATATAAACCTCCACTAAATTTGCCCAAAATTCAAAAGAGGTGCATGCCCTGCTCGCACCTGATCCACGACTGAAAGGGGTTCCATTTTGTAATGTTTTCAGAAACTTTAATATTGATTGACCAAAATATAAAACTGTAACATATCCCTTTCATAGACAGCAGCTAATGGTAAAGATGGCGTAAGCAGAGCAGGCTGTCTAGACCAGCACCTGATTTATCACAGTGACTCAGGCTGGATGATAAATGTGATATAGGGATAGACACTTTTCTTTGACTCTACACAAACTATGAGTTGGCTTTGAGACAGATTTTTACTCCAGAATTGCAGAGAATTTTTGGTGCAAATTGGGCATGCCGTAAAAAGTGTAGATACTCTAGATATGCTAAATTGCACCTTTTTGCACCAATTGTTAGGCTTTTTTTAAATCATAGATGCATTAGTAAATCCTGGCCAGCATGTTTTCTTGCAAATGCACGTGCTATTGCTTAGATACTCCACATATTCAGGGCAGCATAGTGTTTTTCATTTGAACCTGTCTGAAAGAGCAAATTGTGAAAACAACTGAGACAAGTATGCTGACCTGGAATAAGAATAATGTATTCATAACCACATAGATGGCAGAATGATGTGAAAACATCTAACTTCTTATTAATGAAAATAATATTACCATGATGCATGAAGGAAAGATAGAGTCATTCAATATCTTATACACTGTGGACTGGCTTCTAAGATTTAAGGGGTTGTGCCACAATATCATGGCGACTGCCAGGTGATTGCAGAGTGTTGTACTTGGCATTCTTCATAGAGAATAAATGGAGAGGAATTGCGCATGCTCCACTGACACTTGCACATAGGACCCCTATTGTCAAGGTTTATGGGGGTCCCTGCGGTTGGGTCACACTGATCAGATGCTTATACCCTATGCTGTGGATAGGAGCTGACCCCTTTAAGCTCTTGTCCAGTTTGAGTAGCAAGTGCAATTATGTCTGTTTCTTTCTGTTATGAACTACAGATGAACAAATGTCTCTCCAAGTGGCCCCAAATTTAGAAGGCAGCAATTGCTCCTGGATTTGTTTATTCTAGTATTGGACGGCAATTATTTTTAAACATTTGACAATCTTCGAACATAAGTGTGATGCTGAGAGTTGTAGTTTCACAACAGATTCATTGTCACAGGTTGGAAATCCTTAAGGTTGCAGTCAGGGAGCGGCTCCTATGTATGTACAACTGAAGTCATAAGTTTCCATAAAGCTTAGTGTATGTCAACTTCCGAGCCACTGGGAATGCGGTGAAGGAATTAAAAGATGAAATAAAAAAAATCATTTGCACTAGTATTATTCTGACATTTCACATTCTTGAAACATAGTAGTGATCCTAACTGACATAAGAGAGGGATGTGTACAAGCATTGTGGGGGAGATTTAGGCCTAGTTCACACTTCAGTGATTTAGTCAGTGATTTCCATCAGTGATTGTGGGCCAAAAGTAGGTGCAGGTCAAAAACACAGAACAGGTGCAAACCTTTCCCTTAGGGCTCGTTCACACGACCGTTGCCCCTCTGTTGCCTTATTGCGGCTCACATATGGCGGGTCAGCAATAAACGGGGCATCGGCCGTGTGCATTCCGCATCACGGATGCGGACCCATTTAATGGGTCCGCAAATCCAGAGATGCAGTGCGGAACAGAAGCATGGAACGGAACCCCACGGAAGCACTACGGAGTGCTTCCTGGGGTTCTGTTTCGCACCTCCGCACCGCAAAAAGATAAAACTTCAAGTGAATGGGTCCGCGATTCGCTTGCAGCTGGCCCAGGCACGGAGGAGCAACAGTCGTGTGAATGAGCCCTTAGGCCTCCTGCACACAAACTTTATTTTTCTGTTTATTTTCCATTTTTTTGCGTTCCGTATATGTTTCCGTATTACCGGATCACAAACGGAAAAACGGAACGGAAATGAAACACTACTGAAACAAAAACCAGAACAACGGATCCGTGAAAAACGGACCGCAAAACACAGCAAATGGCCTCTTGCACACGACCGTATGACTTTTTCTGTATTTTGCGGTCTGCAAAAAATGGATACGCATAAAAATACAGTACTATCCTTGTCCGTTATGCGGACAATAATAGGACATGTTCTATCTTTGAACGGAAATATGGAAACGAAAGGCATACGGACTACCTTCTGTTTTTTTTGCGCATCCATTGAAATAAATGGTTCCTTATACGGAACGCAAAAAATTGAACGTAAACTGCCTCGTGTGCAGGAGGCCAAAGACATACGGTCGGGTGCAAGAGGCCTTAGGGCTCATGCACACTGTGGCGAAAATAACCTCACCACTGGGTTTTGGAGGGGCCTGGTTGCCAGCCTCTTGCCCCAGGATTATGGCCCATACTAACTTTGAAGGAGAAGACAGACCGGCCGCACAGCTTAAATCTGTGGAACTGTTTTGGGCAGGAAAGCCATGCTTGCGGCCGGCCAAATGTGACTTCCATGGAATTTGGGAACCCCTGCTCGGATCTGGGTGATTTTTGGATATGTTGTTCACCCAAATCAGAGCTATTCATGGATGTATACATTATAGGGCTATGTGGGGTTTTGAGGTGTTTTCTGTGTTTTGGGAATAATGTGTGGTTTCTGTCTGTGAGCAATTAAGTTAGCCCATTATGTTTGGTAATTGGATCACAGGCAGAGCCCAATGTGTTTGATAATTGTATTTTGTTGATTGCGTCAAAGACAATGCCAGTGTGCTTGTTAATCAATGCCATTGTGTTTGTTCAATAGGGTTAGTTTTGTGTTTAGACTGCACAGGATTGGCTGCTATGTCATGTCCTCAGTATGTCATGTGTATATAAGTCAATGCTGTGTGTTCAATAAGTAGTGCATGTCCTATTATTGTCCGCAAATCACGGTCCGTGGCTCCATTCAAGTCAATGGGTCAGCAAAAAATACGGAATGCATACGGAATTTGCGGATCCATGCCCACTTTGCCAATGTGTTTACTGTTTGCAAACATTACAGTACATTACAGTAATGATAACAAACTTCCTGTTTCCTTTTGCAATCCGCAAAAAACGGATCGTATAAGGAAACCACGAGGATATGTTTTGTGGTATAACGGAACAGATGCAGCCAAAACAGGAAAAAAATAACTCCGATACGGAACAACGGATCCGTTAAAAACGGACTTCAAAACTACAACTGTCGAGTGCAGCCCTGATTTCCACCCGCACTTCTATCCCTACCTACTTGCACGACCCGTCCTAACTGACGACGTACAACTTGGCGGCGGTGCCTAGCTTATCTACGTGCTGTGACGGATACCACGCCACGTGCCCGCTTGATGTCACTTACGTTGAGCTCATGAGAGCGGTATGGTTATGGGTTACCAACGAGTGACGTTATGCCCTCCAGAGGAGCAGGTATGGTCGGCTTGGTACAGTTTACACAGGCACCTCCTGTCCACGTGGGCACAGAGAGGCAACAAGCTGAGAGAGTCTTCTCACTGCCGCAATGAAACAGCGCTTTCTCAGCTCAGATAATCTGCCACCAGCTTCTCGTTTGAGATAAGCCCGGTCTGCTAACGGGATTATATAGGGTGAGAAACCAACCCGCGGTAGTTTATAACTAGGCCGAAACACAGACGTGGGGATTCGTGATCGAGGTACAAGACAGCACAAGATTAAATTATATTAATCGCCCTGAGGGCTCACTAGATATAACACTATACACACAGAATATATACAGCGGTCTTAGGTTACAGATACAGGTGATATAGGTACAACAGGGTTAAGCAGAGAAAAAGTCAGTTACCGGGTAGATGAAAGTTCCTTTGGGTTATAATGGTCGAATAGTCCTTGGCTGCAGTCACGTGGGGCAGTGATGTCAGCTGGTTCCCGGTCTCTCCAAACACATTGGCACGATATGACTCCCTTCAGAAAAGACACCGCCCGCTGACTTGCATAGGCTTATGACCTGTAGCCGGCCGCTCCCCTCCCCACCTATGGGTAGGGTCCACTCCTCCTTCTCTGGTGCTGGCAGAAAATGACCCATAAAACCCCTTAGGGCTCATAGACCCAGACCAGAATGTTGCAGGAAGATGGTTCCGGGCCCAATTGATCCGCCTGGGTTCCGGCTACAACTAGAGTCCAAGCATGGTACCATTATTTGGTTTCTGGGGGGAGATATCCTGGGCATCCTAGCATCAAGCCAGGACCACGTGGATGTTTGGCTTTGCCCCATGATCGCAAAAAGATAACCGAATTATGCATGCGATGGACGGACGATTCATAATTCCTTTTGAAATGTAGGTGCCAACATGTCTGGGATGTATCATTTATCCTGGGCAAGGGCTGAGACCTCCTGCTGGGGGTTTTCCTGCAGGATTAGCTTGCCTCCAACCTGCCTGGTTGAGTTGTGACTTTATCCACCTGGGGACTCCTTGAAGCCTTGACTCCTGGGGCTTCCTTCCTTGCTAGCTGACAGCAGATGGCTGGGGGGCGAGAACATATTTTGCCTGTACATTGACTGAGGACATGCCAAAAGGTGAATTAAATTGACAATCAGGGTTGCCAATAAATGATAATCCATATTCCTCACACGTGCAGGGGCCTAAAGTAGATAAGAGGAAAACCGTGAACAGAGTCAGGAAGCAAAAGGTCAAAGCCAGGAGGTCAAGCAGGTACACAGGGAAAAACATGACAACAAGGTCAATACAATCCAAAGTCAGAAGCCAAGAGGTCACATCAAATCCAGGGAGATCACAAGGTCGAGGTCAAATCAGAGTACACAATATGACGAGGGTAGCAAGACCAATCACAGGCAACCTGTGGCCAGCAGGCTGCCTGTTTAAATAGCCCCTCCTACTGATGAGTCACGTGACGTGGCCAGCGCCACGTGACTCCCATTGCACAACACACAGCTGAGCGCCGATTCATTCCCATCGGCACTCAGATCCCCTGTTGCTCATTGTCTAGGGCTGAGGAGGCGTCCCCTGGTCACCACGTAGATGAGGACGCCAACCGCGTCCTCGCTCCGCTATCTGCGCGGGGCACTGCTAAGAGAGAGCGCGCTGCTGGCTCCCTGTGACAACAACGTTCGTGTACATGAGCCCTTATACTTTACATCTGTATAGGTTCCACTTCTGGAACCTACGTTTTGGCTCACAATGGCGAAAATCAAAACAGCGCCCCCATATCAAATTCTCAACCTAACCCCTTCCCTCCTAACATTCCGTATATCACTACAAAACATAAAGGGTAATACAGCACACCATACCTCTTATATTCAGTGATGTCTCATCTGATGTAGACATTCTCTTTCCTCATCTTTTCCATTCAGACCAGACCACTATGATGATCTTTCAGCCATTTCTCGTCTCTGCAGTTTGACAAAAAAATTCCTACTTTTCCAATAGTAGATAATATAGGTATCCAGCTCACCCTTATTTGGTAATGATGCAAATGTTTCACCCCGGGTGCACGGAAATGAAGGTAAGACCTGGATAGTAGCGATAAAGAAGGATTTTCCAGCACCACTTCATTCTTGAGTGATATTTTCTTTATTTTCAGTGACAAAAAGACGGCAATAAAACTTCACAGGTTCTGGTTCAATCTACGCGTTTCAAACAGGAAAGTTCTTATTCAGCCCCTCCGGGGGTGAAAGGTTTAGAAGGGGTAAAGTCCACCAACTATAATTTTGGACCAGATGGAGAGTGTTGGACAGTTTCTATATCATATAATAACTTTATAGCGCCATCATACTTTCAAAATGGATTAGTTACATGGCATGTTCTTTTACCAGATTATCATTATCTTTGTTAGGCCTCTTGCACACTCTTGACCGTGTGCTGGCCTGGCCCGTTCTGCGGACCGCAAATTGCGGTCCGCAATGCACTGGCACCGACCGTGGGGCAGCCGCATGCAGATTGCGGACCCATTCACTTGACTGGGGTCCACGATCTGTCCGTTCTGCAAAAAGATAGAACAAGTTCTATTTATTTTGCGCAACGGAAGCACGGAACGGAACCCCGCGGAAGCACTCCGTAGTGCTTCTGTGGGGTTCCATTTCGTGCTTCTGTTTTGTTGCACACCACATCTCCGGATTTGCGGACCCATGCAAGTGAATGGGTCCGCATCCATGTTGCGGAATGCACATGGCTAGTGCTCCGTGTATTGCGGAACTGCCATATGTGGTCCACAATATGGCCACAGAACGAATATGTTCGTGTGAAAGAGGCCTTACACCCTTTTGTGGTAAGGCTATTATTACACCCTCAGGGGCTCATTTACTAAGGTCGGCGTTTTAGACGCCGGTCTTAATAACCCATAGGGCTCGTTCACATGAATGTGTGCTGCTCGTTGCCGTATTCACTTCAATGGGTCTGCAAATCCGGAGAACGGAAGCACGGAATGGAACACTATGGAAGCACTAGGGAGTGCTTTCTGGGGTTCCGTTCCGTGCCTCCACACCGCAAAAAGATAGAACATGCTCTATCTTTTTGTGGAACGGAGGGATTGTGGACCCATTCAAGTGAATGAGTCCATGAGCTCCATGCGGCTGGGCCACGGTCCACAACACGGTCACGGGCTTTACATAGTCGTGTGAACGAGCACTTAGTTCCGAAAGTTCAGAACGTTTTTTGCTTTCAGTATACTGGCCGTTTTTTTAGTTCAGTATGCGTTACTTATACTGAACCATTCATTTCAATGGGTCATAAAAAAAAACTGAATTGTCTCCATGTGCATTCCGTTTCCGTATTTCCGTTCCGTTCAAAGATAGAACCTGTCCTATTATTGCCCGCAAATCACGTTCCGTGGCTCCATTCAAGTCAATGGGTCCGCAATAAAAACGGAACACATACGGAATGTACTACGTATGTCTTCCGTATCCGTTCCGTTTTTGCGGAACCATCTATTGGAAATTTTATGCCTAGCCCAATTTTTTCTATGTAATTTCTGTATACTATATATGCCATATGGAAAAACGGAAACAGAAACACAACGGAAACAAAAAAGGGAACAACGGATCCGTTAAAAACAGCCTGCAAAACACTGAAAAAGCCATACGGTCGTGTGCATGAGCCCTAAGAGTATTGTGTAACATGCCTTTCTACCTTGCTAACATCAGCACATTTCAAGTGAACCCTGGACCAGAAAGTATGGGAATACACTTCATGCACATAAACTAGTTTCAAATGATCCATTTAAAAAAAAAAAAACTCATATCCAATAAGGACTATTTTTATAGGCTTTGTCACTGATAGCAGTGGGGATTTCCAGAGGTGTGTTGAACATATTTTTCTTGGCTAGGAATCTGTGGTCATAGAAGGATTAAAGGACTGTAAAGATATTTTCTGTATATTAGGAAAGGCAACTATATTTTTACAACCGCTTCTTACAGTCATATTAACTAGCTTAAAATAAGGCTTCATTCTGGAGTAAATTCTTAGGAAACTGCATATTTTATACATTCCTATTTCCTACCTTTTCTTGGATGAGAGCACATGCGTGAACACATTTGAGCTTTAAAGTTGTCAGCTTTAGGCTAGGTCTACACGACGACATTTGTTGCGCGACAAAAAGTCGCGCGACAGATAGGGCGCAACATTTGTCGCGCAACATTTTGCTGCACTAATGTCGCGTGACAATTTTCATAATGGCAGTCTATGGTGTCGCACTGCAACATGCGACATGCTACGACTGCGACAGTCGCAGAAAAATCCATCTCGAATGGATTTTCTGCGACTGTCGCGTCACAGTCGCAGCATGTCGCATTTTGCAGTGCGACACCATAGACTGCCATTATAAAAATTGTCGCGCGACATTAGTGCAACAAAATGTTGCGCAACAAATGTCGTCGTGTAGACCTAGCCTTAGGAAATCTCTACTTGTTAAAATTGACCCATGATAATGAGCAGATCCCAAAGAGTGCCCCCGTGGGGTTCCCCAGCTGCAATCTGGGATAAAGCCTAGTGTCAGAGGGGTTCATATTCAGATAGTACTGCATGCGCAACCACATGCTTTTGTAATAAAGTGTTGGGCAACTGCCAGTCCACAGTTAAGCCTCATTCACACCACGGACGTGTGCTGTACGTGTTCTCCACAGACAGCACACCTCCCTATTCATTTTAATGTGTGTATTCCCACATCAGTGTTTTAGCACGGTCCGTGGGTCAATTTTTTTAGCGCGGATGCATGCTCTATTTTGTCCGTGTTCACAGATCCATCACGCCCATTATAATCTATAGGTCAGTGAAAACCACGGATGCAACATGGATGCCATCCGTGTTGCATCCGTGTTTCACGGATCATTAGGAAGATGTGCTTTGAAAATTATTTTTCAGCTGTTCAGTGTCAGTGAAATGCCTCATGCACACGACTGTTGTTGTGTTCCGTGTCCGTTGTTCTGTTTTCCGTGATTTTCTGCGGACCCATTGACTTTCAATGGGTCCGTTGAAAACTCGGATAATGCACCGTTTGTCCGTGATCCGTGTTTTCAGTCCGTCAAAAAAATATGACCTGTCCTATTTTTTTCATGGACAACGGTTCGCGGACCCATTCAAGTCAATGGGTCCGTGAAAAAACACGGATGCACACAAGATTGTTATCCGCGTCCGTGATCCGTGTCCGTTTTTTTCCTATCATTTGCAAGGCAAACTTGACTTAGATTTTTTTTCACTTCCCTTCATGTCTGGTGATCCTCCAAAAATCAAGGAAGGCACACAGAAACAAAAACGGATCACGGAACAACGGAACCCCGTTTTGCAGTCCGTGAAAAATACTGTCATGTGCATGAGGCCTAACCCGGATGGCACATGGACAGCAAAAAACGGACACACGGATCCAACACAGATCCTTCATGGACAGCTTCACGGGTGCATCACTGACCACCTTCTCACGGATTTGAGCATGGACACGGACGTGTGAATGAGGCTTTACTCATTTTGTGACCCCTGGCTCTCCTTCTCTAACTGCTTTGAGCAGGATACGATTCAGCACACAAGCTCTACGGCCCTGCTTCTGGGTGCTCAGCACATACAGCATGTGCACTGCTCAACATACACTGAAACAATTTGGGGAAAATTTATCACGTTCTGTGCTCCAGAATTTTGTCTTCAAGAAGTCTTCATTTTGTCTTCAAGAACACATTTTTGTGACTTTTTGCATTTTTACACTCCTGTTTTAATAAGTGGGTGTGGTTAGCTATGCTAATGAGTTTGACTCCAGATTTATGACTGGGACTTTTTTTAAAAGTCGCAAAAAAAAGTACCAAAGCCACTCAGTAGGTGGGTAGGGCAGAACTTGACTGACTTTAAATATTACCCTCATAATAATCCCCCCCCCCCCCCCCAATCCAATGTGCGACAGCAGAGCATTTGCATGGAGCTATACCTATGTAGTAAAACCTTTTTTTTCTAATTAAGCTAGGTTTATTGGACAGTAAAAAACCATAAAAATTTTCACAATGAAGTATAAATACAATCATGCTGATCATAGAAAATATTTCTAAGAGTACATTGCATCTAGATCATGACAGTAGGTAAACCTGATGCATCCGATTTCCCATCAACAGTAATAAGTGTTGCTGCACAGCCCCAATCATTGGTATGGAAGTGCGCCGTACTAGCAGAAACAACCTATGTTACGACTGTTGCTGTTTCTAGAAGCGAGCAGGGATGTTTTACTGATCATATAAACCCCTTTGTAGCAAACCACCAGAAGGGAAAAGGTTCCTCACCCACAAAATCCAGTTAAACGAACATTACTACTGCAGATGGCCAGTTTATAGATTACAGTAGGACAATCAATCTATTATTCTCTTCAATTCACTAAAAGCAAATCTCAAACCTAGAAAATAAATGCAATAACAATATCTTAAGGTACAATCAGGTTTCCTGATGCAGTTTTGGAAGTCAACACCAGGAGATTAAAAAAAGAGTGGAAGTTGTTTTTGTCCCAATTCCAAAAGAGTTGGTATACTGTGTAAAATATAAATAAAAACAGAAAGCAATGATTTTCTAATCTCATATACTCATATTTTATTCAGAATAGAATATATAATACAGATGCTGAAAGTGAGACATTTTACCATTTCATGAAAAAAATAACTAATTTAGAACTTGATGGCAGCAGCACATCTCAAAATAGTTGGGAAAGGGGCAACAGAAGGCTGGAAAAGTAAGTGATACTAATACAAAATGGCTGGAGGAGCAACTAGGCCACATGACTGGGTATAAAAAGAGCATGTTAGAGTGGCAGAGTCTCTCAGAAGCAAAGATGGGCAGAGGTTCACCAATCTGCAAAAAAATATGCCTAAAAATTGTGGAAAACTTTATAAAAATGTTCCTCAACGTACAATTGTGAAGACTTTGAATATCCCAACATCTACAGTACATAATATCATCAAACAATTCAGAGACTCCATGTGCACAAGGGGCAAGGCCTACTGTCAATATTGGATGATTGTGATCTACAGGCCCTCAGGCATCACTGGTTTAAAAAAAAAAACATGATTCTGTACTGTAAATCACTGTATGGGCGTCTTCCATGAGCCAAAGATCATTTAAAGTGAATGGAGGCAAAATGGAAAACTGTTCTGTGGTCAGATGAATCAAAATTTGAAATTCTTTTTTGGAATCCATTGATACCGTGTACTGCGGACTCAAGAGGAGAGGGGCCATCCAGCCTATCATCGTACAGTTCAAAAACCTGCATCTCTGATGGTATGGGGTTGTTAGTGCCTATAGCGTGGGCAGCTTACACATTAGGAAAAAAGGCACTATCACTGCTGAGCAGTATATAGAGGTTTTAGAACACATGCACCCATCCAGACAATGTGTCTTTCAGGGAAGGCCTCTTTCAGCATGACAATGCTAAACCACATACTGCATTCATGCATTCATCACAACAGCATGGCTTTACAGAAGAAGAGGCCGGGTGAGTCCAGCAAAGTGAGACCTAGGACTGTTGAGCAGCTAGAATCCTACATCAGGCAGGAATGAGACAACATTCCTCTCCCAAAACTCCAACAATTGTTCTCCTCACTTCCCAGACGTGTACAGACCGTTTTTAAAAGAAGAGGGGATGCTACACAATGGTAGACATGGCCCAACTTTTTGGAAATGCATTGCTGCCGTCAAGTTCTAATTCTGTTAGGGAGTCTTTCACGTAGATTTACCCTATTAACCTAATAACAGTGTTATGTCCACAGCATCCCCCCTATTAAAACTGTGCCTACCGTTTGTTCCTTGCTAGCATCGTTCTGCAGAAAAACACTTTTAATCCACATGCAAATGAGGCTGTAAAGGTGCCCAGGGGCGGCGTTACAATGGCTGGTGCCCAGGCCCCTGAGTCATTTTCATATGAAGCCACTCCCCCTCCGCCGCATCTTAGTCTCTGCTCTAACCTCTCTCCTCCCGTCCGTAATCCCGCGCATGCGCCGATGAACGCGATATCGGCGCTTTTCGCATTCAATGAGCACGCGCCGATATCGCGTTCATCGGCGCATGCATGGGATTACGGACAGCCTCATTTGCATGTGGATTAAAAGTGTTTTCACACGTGCAATCACGTCATCCATGCGCGTGGGGCGCCCTGACATCACTCTGAAGCGCCCCGGGAGCCGCACGTACGGTAAGTATGCTGCTCCCCCGCTCCCCACTACACTTTACCATGGCAAACAGGACTTTAGCGTCCCGGCAGCCATGGTAACCATTCAGAAAAAGCTAAACGTCGGATCCGGCAATGCCCTGAAACGACATTTAGCTTAAGGCCGGATCCGGATCAATGCCTTTCAATGGGCATTAATTCCGGATCCGGCCTTGCGGCAAGTGTTCAGGATTTTTGGCCGGAGCAAAAAGCGCAGCATGCTGCGGTATTTTCTCCGGGCCAAAAAACGTTCCGGTCCTGAACTGAAGACATCCTGATGCATCCTGAACGGATTTCTCTCCATTCAGAATGCATGGGGATATACCTGATCAGGATTCTTCCGGCGTAGAGCCCCGACGACGGAACTCTATGCCGGAAGAAAAGAACGCAAGTGTGAAAGAGCCCTTACTCAGTCCTTAGTTGTCTTGATGACCTATCCTCAGGATAGGTCATCAATATCAGATCGGCGGGGGTTTGACACCCAGCACCCCTGCTAATCATCTGTATGAGGAGACGGCGCGCCCAGTGCGCATGTGCCGCACCCTTCTCTCTACTTGCTTTGCTGCTGTATGTTTTATGGGACTGCAGCGCTGAACATGAAGAGAGAAGGGAGATGGCACGTGCGTACGGCGCACATCGTCTCTTCATACAGCTGATCGGCGGGGGTGCTGGTTGTCAGACCTCCGCCGTTCTGATATTGATGACCCATCCTGTATACACAGTCGTAGAAGGAAGGCTGTCAGTCACTTTTAGGACCACCTCCTTGACTTCAAAGCCCAGAATAGGCAGGAATTTAAAGGGGTTGTCCGGGATTTTTAATACAAGATGTTGGCAGATTGACTGGGTCAATTAAAGAAAGTGACCCAGCATTTTGCTAAGATAATCAGTCACTTATTTATGTTGCCCTTAGTTAGGACACCATAAAACTGGTGACAGGTTCCCTTTAACCAAAGTCTGTCTATGGTTGGGTCAGGACTGGTGATGTCACTGTGACAATGTCTTACTGTGCTTTATACCAGGCAGCTGCTTCCATGTTGGTTTCCCTAGGGGAAGCCATTGCCTGTCTCAGAGATTCTGCTCAAAATTTGTTGCTTACTCCTGGAAGAGCAGGGTTTCTTAGGACCTCTATTTTGTTTTGGGTGCAGGACACTTTAAGCAAGAAGTGTAGAGCTTTGGATTACTACTGTCTGCTGGTTCTTCGTAAAGTATGTCAGTCTGTGGCTTACCACCGCTGTGCTCCCCACTTCCTGATAAAGTCCTGTCGTATAGTTTACCGTGCCAAGAATAAATGCCCATTTACATGATGCAATTGTGGCATTGTTCAGATTTGAACAATTGCAAGTGTTTGTAACACCAACTGTGTCAAAAGAACTGCAAAAATATCATAATTGATCTATGTTTAACGATTGCTCTGGTGTGCGCTGCACTTTATCACTCTGCTAGGTGTAGGTATGGTCTGTAAATAGCTGTTAACTGTAGGATCCCAAAGTAAAGAGGACGCCGTCTGGAGACATCTCAGGGCTGGACCCCATTATAAGTCAGCGGGGTGCATTGTATGACTGATTCAGGACTGTGTCATGTGTATCCATTATGAACAGAAGACTCATACCAGATGTGAACAGAGCATAAAAGAGTGAGTTTAATTTGCCTTTAAGTCACAAATTTACTAAATATTCTTCACCACGTTTTGTCCTATAAATGGTTGATTAACACTAATGTAAATTCTAATTTTTAGGAATTGTGGGTTGTTTTCCCTTAGGAATGTGCGCAGTGTTGGGGAACATATTGCTGCTATGCTGAAAGCTGTATCTATAGATGTTTGTCCTGTATTAGTCCAACCCGAAAATAATTTCCCTCTTCACGAACACTAAGCCATATACACTGAATGGTCACTTTATTTAGTAGTACATTGGACCTACTTTTTCCTTCACAACCGCAGCAATTTATCACGGCATAGACAGGTATCATCTACAGCAGGCATGCTCAACCTGCGGCTCTCCAGCTGTTGCAAAACTACAACTCCCAGAATGCCCGAACAGCTTACAGCTATCAGCCTACAGCAGGGCATTGTGGAAGTTGTTGTTTTTCAACAGCTGGAGGGCCGCAGGTTGAGCATCCTTGATCTACAGGTATGAGAGGACCCAGGGTGTGCCAAGAAAATATTTATTTCTCACATCATGACTCCACCACTACTAGCCTGAGCTGTTCACAGGAGGTAACATCGAGTCAAGCTGCTTGAGTCAAATTATAACCTCCCACCAGCAAAGTCTAACAAAAATCTGGATTCATTTGACCAGGCTTGTGTGTATTGGAGCTAGTATTCAGTGAAACATCTCTGTAATATTACAAGAGTTAACCTTCCCTCTTTCTTTCTGTTCAGGTCCTGACTAAGGTGCTGATCAACCCTCCTATTCATTCTGGCTCTTTGTTCCTCTCCTTTGCCTGAGCGAAAAGGTTACTAGTTGTCTAGTATACAAGTTAGGCTACGTCTACACGACGACATTTGTCGCACGACATTTTGTTGCAGTTTGTTGTGACTGCGACGCAACAGTCCCAGAAAATCCATTCGAGATGGATTTTTCTGCGACTGTTGCGTCGCAGTCGCAGCATGTTGCAGTGCGACACCATAGACTGCCATTATAAAAATTGTCGCGCGACATTACTGCAACAAAATGTTTCGCTACAAATGTTGCAGTGTAGTTGTGCCCTATCTGTCGCGCAACTTATTGTCGTGCGACACATGTCGTTGTGTAGACGTAGCCTTAAGGTGCACATTTCTGTCCATCTACTGTGTACCAAACTTCTGCCTGTTTACTGACTTTGATTCTCTCTCTCCTGCCCTGACCCTGGATTGGCCTCTTGGAAACGCACAAACTCAGCCTGCCCTGACCTCAGACTTGTCTCTTGGATACACACAAACTCAGCCTGCCCTGACCGTGGCCTGTTTCCTGACTACGAGTATTGCCTGATCTCTTGGTATTTCGCACTGGAGTCTCTGACCCCCGTGGGACAGCTGCAAATTACACTGGGACTACTCTAGGAGGTAGCAGCCTGGTTTGTTCTCTGCAGCGAAGTTCAGATCACTGTAGAGGGGAGAAGAGTTGAATACCAGGGAAACGCCAGAACAATTCCCTTAGGTTTAGCCCAAAACCAAACCGGTTAGTTGGCAGAGTGGTTCCACACCCACTGTCTATTATATATTCAGGAGCAGTCACATGTCGGATAGACGTGGGGTAGAGGTACTACTCCTGAATGTAGAGAGCGTAAGACAGTCTGAAGATTTATCCCAGTGGCTCACAACAATCGATAAACAAATTTAATAAAGGGCTTGACACTTTTGTTTAAATTTACACCACGTATTGGTAGTCTGCGAATTTTGGCACAAAGGGATAGATTTATTAAAACTGGTGTAAAGGAAAACTGTCTTAGTTGCCCATAGCAACCAATCATTTTCCACCTTTCAGTTTTTAGAGCTCCTTTGGAAAATGGAATCTGATTGATTGCTATGGGCAACTAAGGCCTCTTTCACACTTGCGTTGTCCGGATCCGGCGTGTACTCCACTTGCCGGAATTACACGCCGTATCCGGAAAAACGCAAGTGTACTGAAAGCATTTGAAGACGGATCCGTCTTCCAAATGCTTTCAGTGTTACTATGGCACCCAGGACGCTATTAAAGTCCTGGTTGCCATAGTAGGAGCGGGGAGCGGGGGAGCAGCATACTTACCATCCGTGCGGCTCCCGGGGCGCTCCAGAGTGACGTCAGAGCGCCCCATGCGCATGGATCATGTGATCCATGCGATCACGTCATCCATGCGCTTGGGGCGCCCTGACGTCACTCTGGAGCGCCCCGGGAGCCGCACGGATGGTAAGTATGCTGCTCCCCGCTCCCCACTGCACTTTACCATGGCTGCCAGGACTTTAGCGTCCCGGCAGCCATGGTAACCATTGAGAAAAAGCTAAACGTCGCATCCGGCAATGCGCCGAAACGACGTTTAGCTTAAGGCCGGATCCGGATCAATGCCTTTCAATGGGCATTCATTCCGGATCCGGGCTTGCGGCAAGTGTTCCGGATTTTTGGCCGGAGCAAAAAGCGCAGCATGCTGCGCTATTTGCTGCGCCCAAAAAACGTTCCGTTCCGGAACGGAAGACATCCTGATGCATCCTGAAGGACGGACTGTCCATTCAGAATGCATTAGGAAAATCCTGATCAGTATTCTTCCGGCATAGAGCCCCGACGACGGAACTCTATGCCGGAAGAAAAGAACGCAGATGTGAAAGAGCCCTAAGACAGTTTTCCTTTACACCAGTTTGATAAATCTCCCCCAAAATGTTGCCTCTTAGGCCATACCCTTATTCCACTAAGATACACCACCTTGGTGAACCAGGTGTACTTGACCTTTCTAAAACTTTAAAACAACATATATAGCTGCTTAAAAAGTTATTAAAATCAGCAAAAAAACTGAAAAAAATGGCAAATAAGCCCCATAAAATCATTGGGGGAATTTATTGATGATTTTGTATAGTTTTTGGCATAAAAAATAGCAAATTTATGGGAAAGGTACATTTTGCTCATAAATGTGTGACTTTTACCCCCTTTATGCCAGGCTGCCCACTTTTTCTAAATACGTGGGCAGGGCATAGGCAGGAAGGATCGGGCCTATGCGGTCTGAAAGACTTATGGTAACATACCAGAAAACCAATTTTAACTTCTGCCACATGGACCTCTCTCAACGCACCATAATAATCAAGAGGAGTGTGCCTCTTAATACTTATACGACACCTCAGAACTCCAGTTTTAGTAAATTTCCCCAGAATGTGAAGCCAACCTAACATTTGAATTCAGAGATAAATGAAAGCGATAGACCAGGGGTAGGCAACCTCCGGCACTCCAGGTGTTGTGAAACTACAACTCCCAGCATGCTCACTTGTTCTGTTCTTCTCAGAACTCCTATAAAAATGAATGGAGCATGCTGGGATTTGTAGTTTCACAACAGCTGGAGTGCCGAAGGTTGCTGACCCCTGCGATAGACGCTGACTGCGGACACCTTATAGAATCCGATAATCTGACCTGAGATTCCTGATAATCACTTCATGCCTCCCTATACAAGAGCACATTGCAATTTGAGATCACGGTTGCTATAGGCGATGGTGCTAATTCGGACGTCTTCTATCATCTGATTTAGGGATTGAATAATCTAAGCAAGGATTCTGTGCCAAAAATCCTGTAGCATCTGCTCCCATTGTGTTTATGCGGATGCAGATTATTTGTGTGATTATCCAGACCTGTCCATTCTTGTCACATTTTCCACACGGACCCCACAGGAAAACGTGGCAGGAGTCTGTGGCCAGACGTGTGATCTGGCCCCATTCAGTGGGACTAAACTGCGACCGGGTCCCATTGTAGAAACTGAGTGACTATTGCCTAAAATGGACATACGGAGCCAATTTTCCAGAGTGGATCCCTAAGGTATCATGCACACGACCGTCTGTATTTTGCAGTCCGCTAAAAACGGATCAACAAAAAATACGGATGACGTCAGTGTGCATTTTGCGGAACGAAACAGCTTGTCCATAATAGAACAGTCCTATCCTTGTCCATTATGCAGACAATAATAGGACATTCGGACATACGAAAACGGAATGCACACGGAGTAACTTCTGTTTTTTTTGCTGACTCATTGAAGTGAATGGTTCCGCATACGGTCTGCAAAGAAAACCGGAAAGAAAATACGCTTGTGTGCATGAGACCTAAGGTGAGAGGCTTCACAGACTCAGCGGCAATGGTTTATAGGAGATGTGTGTGGCAAATCCCAAATTTGGAGGGGCCAGGGCTAGTCACAAAGCAAGGTCAGGGGCACAGCTGTGGTGTCCGGCTCCCCACCTGCATCATGTCTTTGTAAGGACTGGCTGATACCACAGAACTCACCATATTGGAGTGTTTATTGGGGTCTGCCATACAGAGGGGTCCCATAACATGCCGCCTGCCCGTGTCTCCGGAGTGCGGGGGCCGGGGTGAGGCGGGGACGGGAGGATGATGAGGGAGAAGGAAGTGGCGGGAGCTGAGCGCACTCCACACAGCGACACACGAGCGGCGGCTGCTCCGGGGGAGGCCGGCCACTCCGGGGCTGAAGTGCACATGTCATGGGAGACGACGACAGCCCTAAATGTCACTGCTAATGGTGGGGCAGACACCGGGAACCGGAGATAGCGGCGAGCAGGACGGAAGATGGAGAGCCCGGTCACCGCTGCCCTGCTGATGGTCGGGGCTCTGTGCTGGGCGCTGCCTGTCAGACAGGTAAGACCCCCGTGTCTGGGTGGGCGCTGCCTGTCACACAGGTAAGACCCCCGTGTCTGGGTATGCCCCTCAGGTATTACCGTTACCAAGAGCAGTGCTTATAGCCTCAAAGTTACTGGATCCAGAGGATGAGGAGCCAGCCACAGGTCTGCAGGCACTGGCCACCACACATCTGGTGGAGACCAATCTGTCCTACATGGACCACGGCTGGTCTTTTAAAGCGATTTTGTCCAATGCTGTTAGGGTGTCCTGGGAGGAAGCCCCTCTCTATTTTCTCAGTGTGGTCTAACTGGACCTTTCACAAAATGTCAGTGTGATCATTAGCCTGGGTTCATCATGAAATCTATAGGGAGAGATTGCATAAGTAATAGATCCCTATGGTTTTAATGACTTCTTATACAGCAGTGTGTATTCTGTACTGTACCAAAGCTGTGTGCACCAGCTGCCCATTGATAGATTGCCAGGGTGGGAAATGAAACCCCTCGCAGCCCCCTTAGGGGGTCTGGCATAGCGCCCTGTCAGGGTAATGTGAACCGTGCAGTTCCAGGTTATATAATGGCAGAATGAAGATTAGACACATGTTTTACAAGAAAGCTCAGGCTGCGGAAACTCCCTACATCCTACCATTGTGCAAGGAGCAGGATCTGGCACTTCACGTGTCACCGTGTATACTGTATACTCTACAATTCCCTGTCTGCCCCCACAGTTTTCTAAGAAATGGGAGCCACGGTTTCAGGTTCCCCCTTTTTTGCCGTATTATGACATAACACATCAACTACAGGAGAAGGGTCAGAGCTGTGATGAAACAAAAAGTACCCAAATTATTGTCAGGCAAGTTTCCTTTTAGCATATTAGTCATGGTGCTGCCCTGGTGGCAGCTGGTCTATGGCTTGGTCCGGTGGTGGCTTCTTATGTGTTATGTGCGGTATAGAGGGGTCATGTATCTAGAACATTTGTGCTGCAGATAACTGTACATGTACTGTATGTACATATGTAAGTAAAAAGCATACATAAAGTACATACAGTGGATATAAAAAGTCTACAACACCCCTGTTAAAATGTCAGGTTTCTGTGATGTAAATAAATGAGATAAATAATTTCAGAACTTTTTCCACCATTAATCTGGCCTATAAACTGTACAACTGAATTAAAAAACAAACTGAAATCTTTTAGGTAGAGGGAAGATTTAAAAATAATAATAATAATAATTTGGTTGCATAAGTGTGCACACCCTCAAACTAATACTTTGTTGAAGCACCTTTTGATTTTATTACAGCACTCAGTCTTTTTGGGTATGAGTCTATCAGCATGGCACATTTTGACTTGGCAAGATTTGCCCACTCTTCTTTGCAAAAACACTCCAAATCTGTCAGATCACCCCACAGATGTTCAATCTGCTTCAGGTCTGGGCTCTGGCTGGGCCATTCCAAAACTTTAATCTTCTTCTGGAGAAGCCATTCCTTTGTTGATTTGGATGTATGCTTTGGGTCGTTGTCATGCTGAAAGATGAAGTTCCTCTTCATGTTCAGCTTTCTAGCAGAAGCCTGAAGGTTTTGTGCCAATATTGACTGGTATTTGGAATTGTTCATAATTCCGTCTAGCTTATCTAAGGCCCCAGTTCCAGCTGAAGAAAAAAAGCCACTTGGCATGATGCTGCCACCACCATGCTTCACTGTGGGTATGGTGTTCTTTTGGTGATGTGCAGTGTTGCTTCTGGGCCAAACATATCTTTTGGAATTATGGCCAAAAAGCTCAACCTTGGTTTCATGAGACCATAACACCTTTTCCCACATGCTTTTGGGAGACTTCAGATGTGTTTTTGCAAAATGTAGCCTGGCTTGATGTTTTTCTTCGTTAGAAAAGGTTTTCGTCTTGCCACCCCATAGCCCAGACATATGAAGAATACGGGAGATTGTTGTCACATGTACCACACAGCCAGTACTTGCCAGATATTCCTGCAGCTCCTTTAATGTTGCTGTAGGCCTCTTAGTAGACTCCCAGGCCAGTTTTCTTCTGGTGTTTTCATAAATTTTGTGCCATATTTTCTCCACTTGATGATGACTGTCTTCACTGTGTTCCATGGTATATCTAATGCCTTGGAAATTCTTTTGTACCCTCCTCCTGACTGATACCTTTTAACAATGAGATCCCGCTGATGCTTTGGAAGCTCTCTGTGGACCATGGCTTTTGCTGTAGGATGCGACTAAGAAAATTTCAGGAAAGACCAACTAGAGCAGCTGAACTTTATTTGGGGTTAGTCAGAGGCACTGTAAATGATGGCAGGTGTATGCTGACTCCTATTTAACCTGATTTTGAATGTGATTGCTTAATTCTGAACACAGCTACATCCCCAGTTATAAGAGGGTGTGCACACTTATGCAACCACATTATTTTATTTTTATATTATATCTTCCCTCCACCTAAAAGATTTCAGTTTGTTTTTTATTTGAGTTGTACAGTTTGTAGGTCACATTAAAGGTGAAAAAAGTTCTGAAACGATTAATCTTTGTCTAATTTTTTACATCACAGAAACCTGACATTTTAACAGGGGTGTGTAGACTTTTTATATCCACTGTATGTATACATATATATAGATCTGCTAATGCAGATATTCCCAGTATATAAAGCTCAGTTTCGTAGGTATAGTGGGCTCTGACAGCAGGAAATGCTCCTACCTACCTGTCCTGGCCGAATTAATATTTATTGCTATGTTTGTCGCTGCTGTCCCTTATAGAGTTTTCAAAGCCAAATCCAGATATGGATCCTAAAGGGAGCATAAGGGCAGATACTACCTCACCTCTTATTTTAATCCACTCCTGGTTTTGGCTTAAAAAATGGCATCAGAAAACTGAAACGTGGACACCCAGCTTCCAACCATTGACAGGTGAAGTGAGCAACATTGCTTAGATCATTACAGAGATACCTAATCAAGGGGTAGGATCATTAGGGAGCAGGTACAGTCAGTCTTTGATGGTTGGAAGACAACAATTGGACAGGTGTAAGGATCTAAGCAACAAGAGCAGGTTTTGATGGAAAGACTAATGGGTAAGAACATCTCCAAAATGGCAGGTCCTGTTGGGGATTCTTGGTGTGCTGTGGTTAGCACCTACCAGAAAGGGTCCAAGAAAGGACAACCAGTGCACTGTCAACAGGGCCGTGGACAGCCTAGGCACAAGTGCACTTGGGGAGAGGAGACTGCCAATGTAGTACACATCTGCATGGTGGCAAAATTCTCTACTGGCAGTGCCCTCTTTAAGGAGGATAATGTGCACCGGCCACCAGGGTTGCCAACCGTTTAGAAATTTCTGGACAGTCCGTAAAAATATGTAACTTTTTTCCTGTGTCTGTGAAAAAAAAAAATTGTTGTGTCCGTGATTTTTTTAGGCTGGTGGTACATGGCTAGATTGTTTTAGTTTTTAGTGTAGTTTTTATCTATATCATCCATCATGGTTTTCCAATTTGTAAACACATTTGTAAAAATGCAACCCTGCCGGCCACACAGAAAACATTTTCCGATTGACTTGTCGTTCATGGTGGGTGTGTTGTTGTTTTGGAGGATAATGCCATAAGTTAAAATGACAATTTTCCGTGATCTCTGGTGTAGTCTGGGCTTCGGGCTGCTTTTTTAAATATCCAACATTGACTGAAAAAATCCAACACAGCGGGGCAACTTTTTGACAGATATCTTACCTCGATCAACATTTGTTGTGTTCGTTCTTGTGATCAGAAAGTCACCAATGGTTAAAAAGAAAAGGGCCTAAGGGCTCATACACACTGCCATAGCCGTTTCTGATGTCTGCAATTTGCGTATCCGCAAAACACAGATACCAGCCACGTGCATTCTGCATTTCGCGGAACGGAACGTCCTGCCACCTATAGAACAGTCCTATCCTTGTCTATAAAGCAGACAAGAATAGGACGTGTTCTATTTTTTTGTGGGTCCCGCGGAATAGACATACATACATACTTTTGCAGCCCCATTGAAGTGAATGCTAAAAATGTGGATTGGATGGGGACAAAAAGTACAGCCCTAATTCTGACTTTTCAACCATCTGAAATCTCCAGTGCATGGCCAGCTCTAAGCTGCTCTACAGAAGGGATGACTTTCCACATAAAAGCTTTCTACAGTACAACGTAGCAAGGGGTTAACTGTGATCACACCTGATTTTTTCCAGTTTTTGAGCTGAGGTAGGCATTACGTTTTCTTTCCAGTTCATGAACTTAATGGGCAGTATGCCAGTTAATCAGTTTCCATTGTTTGTGAAAGGAGGGAAATTGCAGTTTGGGTACATCCGGAAGCCTGGGATTTTGGGATTATATCATTTAGTTTATTGAGAAGTGTGTAAATATTAAAGAAGATTTTTCCAGCAGGCATTGGGCAGAGAACATAGTATATTCCCAGTTGTATTGCGGATTATTTATATTGAAGGTTCACGTATAATTTATAAGGTGAGGGTTAGGAATCATTTAGTGTAGAATTTTGTGATTTTCTATGCGTGAAGCTTCCTCTGACTTTGGCGACCATAGGTTCATCTTCACCGGAGGTTCTAACATCTGAGCCCACGGATTAGTTGCTGCTGTGTCGAGGCGATGTTCACATAACTTTTTTACTTTTCAAAAGCGGACAGGACTTAAAAGTTGTGCATGTGACGCGGTGTACCTTGATGAAAATCACAAAGTATGGAAACCATAGTCACACATACAAAAAGAATCTGCTTCCCAAGTTCCCCTTGTAGAGTGAGGCCAGTACATGGAGATAAGACCAATCTGATACACAGCAATGAATACAGAGATGATTCTCCAGCGCCCTTTCATAAGTTTAAAACCGGAAACCATCAAAAATGTCATACCCCCTGTACCGAAGGAGGATGCTCTTATTTATGAGAAGAACTGGCATAAATTCTGATAAATCTGCGCCCACTCACACCATGCCCCCATTTCAGAAAGTGGTGAGGGAGGTAGTAAAACGGCATTTGTGCCCAAATTCTTGCACAAATGGTGTTTTTTTTTTATTTACACCATTTTTGTGGGATGATAAGTCAGATCAAGTGAAGATTTTGTCCCCGTGGATTATGTATTATATTCACTAAATTTCCTAATAAAATATAAAACAAGTAATGACTATGGACATCAATCATTAATTGTTACCACTAAAGCAGGTGGTGAAATACAGGGGGGCATGATCTTGGGGTAATGGGGTCCCGTGGAGATCCGGACGCTACTCAGCAAATATGGCAGGATTCTACCAGAAAAAGAAAACGCAGCTAATTCTCGGCAATCTGTGCTAGAGCAGCCTGCCGGAGAGATGTCCCGCAAATGTTAACGTAGCTTAAAATGATCACAGAGATAGGAAATCCCCTGGGAACACCCCTTCAGGAAATTCGAATTAAATCTGGTGGGCTGGGCAAATACCAGATCTAGTAGGATAAAGGCGCGTTCACATCACCGTTAACCCTTCCGTTCTTCTGATTTGTCAGAAGAACAGACAACAAAACAGATCCATTATTTTGAGCATCAGTTATGATCTCTTATGATCAGTTTGGTGTCACTTCCGTCAGAGATCAGTTATTTTTGACTGAAGGAAAAGTCCTGAAAAAAGTACTTTTTCTCCTATTAAAAGTAACTGACGTGACCAAAACTGATCATAACTGATGCTCAAAATAACGGATCGGTTTTACAAGAAGAACAGAAAGCTAAACGGTGATGTGAAGCTGCCCTAAGATGGGCCCGTGAATACATATACGACAGAACCAATCTCAAGTTCAATCCATGTGTGGAGCGTATATATATATATATATATATATATATATATATATTAGTGTGTGTATATATAAGCATCTAAACGTCTTTCTCCAAACTCCTTCCCTCATTGGACTGTTGACTTTTCCTATGGCCATTACCTTGAATGAGGCAATATCCAAAGTGTTTTGACACTGTAGATAGAGTTACTGTGCGGGTTTGTTCCTTGGATATCTTCTCCCACCCTAATTTTCCATTCACTGATAGTGCACCCTATGTGTGTCACAGTTTTTAAAAAAAATGGATTTCTAATTAAGACCTCTGGTTGTAACCGTATGGAGGAGAGTGCTGGGGAACCATGTTCATTACCTCAGGCTTTTATGATGGCCTGCATACTCTACGTACATTAAACCGGTAAGATGCATATCATCAAACCTGCTTTCTATCCATGTAATGAGAAATGTGTCCAAAATGTCTACATACATGCGTGCACTGAAGTAAGGATAGCCGTCTTCCCCGGTCCAGGCATACAACCCCTATAGCAGAAATGAGTGTTTTCTTCAGGCAGTAACCTCAATATGTTTTATAAGATTGGCCCCAGACAAATGTTCCAGCATCATCTCCTTGACCAAGGCAGATGATTTATTACTGAATGTTCATCCACACTCCATGTGATGTCCCAGGAAAAATATTCTACAGTTTACAAACCAGCACCTGGATCTGAATACTTTGTAATTAAAAATGTAGTATAGCCACTGAGTTATTCAGTAAAATGTATCTGTATAGCGCCACTTGCTATTTTTCTAATTTCCCTCTCCACCTCAATGAAGTGGACGCACATGCTCAGTTCTATCCTTTTATTTGCCACTAGCTGGAGCAGAAAGGGCACACCCTGTGAGAAAGGAAACGTCCCTTGAGCTGTCAGCTGGATATAAATCTAGCAGAGCAATAAATGGGGAGATCTCTGGATCCATGTGAGGTACAGGGCTGGTTCTAGCTTTGTTTGAGAGAGATTGTCATGTACTATATGATTTATATATATTTTTTTTATATTACTCATAAGATAATCCCTTTAAGAGGAGGACTTTCTAATAAATGTGTTGCAGCTTGGACTGTCCATGCGCCACAAAATGAAATCTTAGGAGGGGGTTTATCAAAATTGGTGTAAAGGAAAACTGGATCAGTTGCCCATAGCAACCAATCATACTGGAAGATGAAAGGTGGAATCTGAGTGGTTGCTAAGGGCAATTGAGCCAGTTCCTTTACGCCAGTTTTGATAAATCTCCCCATATGCCAGCTATGGGATTGCATAGATTTTGGCTATAATTCATGTCAGTTTTCTGATGTAAATATGATAAATGTGTTGGGTCAAGTAGGTACCACCTTGTAAATTCCCCCAAAAAGCAAAAATTTTCTCAAAATTACCTTTGTACTCCTGTTTTGTTGTGCAACTTTCATAATTTGCCACCATTGACTTCTGTTGCCATCCATTTTGAAGGCATGTTGCCTTGACTTTTTGATTCTGACGTCTTCCTTTATCTGGGAAAAAAACTCTCTTCTTGGGGCCATGTCTTCTTTCAGTTAGCCCAGTCCAACGGCTCGGTAAGGTCTATATGTACTCCTGTCTAACATGCAGGCTCATTCTCATTTTTAGACTTTGCCGGTGGTTTATTAACGCAAATTACTCATCTACAGTGAGTGATTCTAGTCATTCAAGGTCTTCATCTACAGTGAGTGATTCTATAATTTTTTCATGTACAGGATCAGAAATAAATATACCATTAGTTAAAATGAAATACACTAATGTGTATGGGGGCCTTAACCCCTTCAGCCAGCGTGTCGTACCTGTACCTCATAGTGGCTGAGGGAATGTATGGAGCGGGCTGCTGCTCTAAGCCTGCTCCATACACAGTGGGTGCCAGCTGTATAATATAACAGGCACTAGGCTGCAATGACCAGAATCTGCGATGACACTGAAACCAGTCATTTAACCCCTTAAATGCCACGTTTAATAGTGATTGCGGCATCTGTGAGGTTAGGCTCCCTCTGCCTTCCGATCGGAACCCCTGCTGTGAAATTGTCAGGCTTCGATTGGTTACCATGACAGCCTTTGGCCTGCTGAAGGTTCCTAGGCCTGCCATGGTAATTTTCCTGCTAAGCTGTGCACGAGGCACACCTCAGCAGGTAGAGCGTCAGAATCCCATAAAGCGTTTGTCGCACCTCAGCAAGTGCCATTTATTACGTAGATTTATTATGTACCCTGCAATCCAGCAGCAGTGGCCGTGCTTGTACACTAGGAAAAAGTACCGGCTTATGCGCACTCCCGCCTTCTCAGCCACCAGAGAGACTGACGTTTCATCCTACAGTGTTCAAGTACAGCCACCACTGCTGGATTGCAGGGTGGTCGTAACCCCAGCAAATGAGCAGTGTATAATGTGATTGGAAAATGAATCCAGCCAGCAAAGGAGACAATATGGACAATCACAATACATTAGTAAGTGCTTGTATTATCTTTTATCTACCTGATAAATTCCATTTGTTGAGGTGTGACAACCTATTAAAGAGTTGATTGTGATCAGGCCAACTTTTCCATGAAGTCTGTATGTTCCCCTTTGGGTACTTATGGTTCGCAGTATACAGCACAACCATACTGAAGGTGAATTGGCTTTAGAAGAGGTAATCAAAACTAGGGCAAAGGAAAAACAGCCATCTCTTATAGTTGGCCCTAGTGTGCATGAGATAACATTATTAGTCCGCAATTGCTTTGTTAGTGGTTTATTTCACACTGTAGCAATCTGTAATTCTTTCTCATACTGAAACGCTGGAGGAGGAGAAGCGTAATCCCTGGTGTGCCTAGCACTCTGCTATTCTGGTAATGTTCAACTACGACCTCCTGGGAAAATACATGGAATGTATTGTACACTGGCAGTGTCTCTCCCGTCATGTCCTTGGCACACGTCTCCGAACCAACATTCTAATACTCCTGAACAGTTTTCAGGCTTGTTTCTTATAAAAGGTAAAATGGCTGTCGTGCGTGGGTGTGAGACCGCTGAGTGCAGAGTTCTTAGGAAAACATACATTGTTGCATTTGGGAAGCAATCAAGTAAGCGAGGCAGATGTTTTTTTTTCCTGCCCAAGGAACATGTTTTCCTGTTTCCCTGCCACCTATGAACTTCAGCATTTCTTTGGGTGGAGTTCACAATCCTAAAGCTAATGAGCAGATGAGATGTCTTGTGCGATACTAGTGAACACATAACTAAATTAAATTCGCAGAGATATATGTCATAGACCTGTGACAGAAAACACTGGTCTAAGTCTAAGGCCTCATGCACACGGCCGTTGTTCTGGTCCGCATCCAAGCTGCAGTTTTGGCGGCCCGGATGCGGACCCATTCACTTTATGTGCTGTCCGCATCCGTTGCTCCGTTCCGTGGCCCCGCCCCAAAAAAAGAAACATGTCCTATTCTTGTCCGCTCTTTGCGGACAAGAATAGGCAGTTATGTTAAAGGCTGTCCATGCTGTTCAGTAATTTGCAGAACGCACATGGACGCCATCCGTGTTTTGCGGATCCGCGATTTGGGGACCGCAAAACACACCGGTCGTGTGCATGTAGCCTAAGGCTCTGATCTATGTGACTAATGTTTATGACAGATGCTACGACATTCTACTAGATTCATCTCATTATAACAGAGCCTCTGTTGATTATTCTTTCCGGTTTGATGTGTGCTGGTGGTATGTGTTGTACATATGACAGATTTAGAGCCGCATAGACGGAAACCGTATTTCTCGTGCGTGGCATTGGGGGACACAGCACCATGGGTATATGCCCAGCTGCCACTAGGAGGCTGACACTAGAAACAAAAAAGTGTTGGCTCCACCCAGGTGGGCTATACCCCTCTGCTAGAGCCAGAACAACTCAGTCTAGTTCTAGTGTCCGTAGGAGGCAGACATGACCTGCTAGCAGGTCCTTTTTCTGCTAATTTTTTATCTTTTATTTTTATTTTTATTTCTTTTAATTTTTTCCTCTACAGGTAGCAGGGGCGGCTCCATCGTGTTCCACCTTAGTTGTCCCCCTGCGGGCGCGTACTCGGTACCTTGCAGCCACCCAGTCCCCAACGTGACCTGCTTCCGCAGTGGATTCCGGCGGACCCACGGTTTCCGTGTTGAGTCCGCCGAGGGGGTGGTCATGCTGCGCCTGAACTAATCGGAGGGTGAGTATGTGCTTCAGCCCCAACCCCCTCCCCTCCACCCCCCCACCTCCACTTAGTAAGCTGGGCCTTTGGGGGGGGGCACCTCTCCTTCTTGGGGTCTCCCCCGCTCTCCTCTCAGGGGGGTCGCCATTCTGGAGCCTTTTTTAATGGTGTCGGCCCCTTTAAGACGGCCGGTTTCGGCCCTCGCTCTCCCTACCTCGGTGGCTGTGTCCCCTCCTCTGCCTTCCCTCGGCGCTGGCTGTTTGTTAGCCGCTTCCGCCTCCTGCGCTGGCGGGCGGGGGCCTGCCGGCGGCGGCGCTTTTCTCCTCCGGCGGCACCCTGGCATACTAGAGGCCGCGGCTTTTGCCTGGCCTAGGCCGCGGTCACGTGGGCGGGCGTCGTCTCCGCCTCCTGGGCTTCCCGGGCTTCCTCTCTGCCTCTCCCCTTGTGGGCGTTCCTCCGGAGGCCTCTCTTCTTTCCGCCCAATCCTGCGCCAGCGCGGGCTGCTAGGGGGGCGGTTCTTCTGCGGACGCTCTCTCTCTCTCCTTCTGCCTGAGCTGTGGTGCGTCCTCACTCTGTGCGCTCCGGATCCTCCAGCTTCGGTTTTTTCTGGGACACAGCACCATTGGTCGTGGTAGGCAGCCTCTGGCTGACTCCTTCCTCTTCTTTTCAGGTTCCACCACCGAGAGGCCATCATGTCTTCCTCTGGTCAGGCCCCCACTCCCCCTGCCGCCATTTCCACTCATTACGCCTGCTCTGTGTGTAGCAGGAAGTTCCCATGCGGCCAGCCTACGTCCCTCTGTGTGCAGTGCCTCACCCCCGGGCCCGCCCAGTCCGCTCCTGCGGCCTCTACCTTGTCGGTTCTCCCGGAATGGGCTGCTACCCTGTCCCAGGCCATAGGTAGCCTTGCTAGCCTCTCCCAATCCCTGGCGCAGTCTCTGGACAGTCTCCCTGCCCAGATTGCGGCCGCCTCTGGCAGGGCCTCTACCGCTGGTGATACGCCTGGCGACAGTTCCCAGCCTCGCTCCGGCTCTCGGTCCCGCAAGCGACCACGTACGGTCTCGGCTGGGTCTCACTCCTCCTCAGTTTCCCCGGATCACTCCCCGGCTAGGTCTGAGTCCGGTGAGATTTCTTCTTCAGCCGCTTCCGCCGCTCCTGGGGACTCCTCCGCTTCAGATTCTGAATCTGAGCGGTGTTCGGCGATGTCGGCAGCAGTGCAGGATCTCATCAGAGCCGTGCGGGACGCACTCCACGTGCAGGATGTCCCCTCGTCCTCCTCCATGGAGGCAGTGTCCTTCCGACGCTCTAAGCGGTCCACTGTGGTTTTTCCCAATCACGAGGATCTGGACGCTCTCCTTGCCAGGGAATGGCGTCACCCTGATCGGCGCCTTCATCTCACCAAGGCTTCTGATGTTCCTTATCCTTTCTCTGAGGATTCGGTCAATCTCTGGACGATGCCCCCCCTGGTGGATCCTCAGGTCGCTCGTCTGGCGAAGGCTACTACGCTTCCCCTGGCTGATGCGGCTTCCTTGTCGGATCCCGCTGATAAACGGGTCGACTCCTTGGCCAAGTCCGTTTTCATCGCAGCGGGCGCCGCCATCCGTCCTGCGTTTGCCGCCTCTTGGGTCGCCAAGGCATGCGCCGTTTGGGCAAAGCAGCTTCTCCGTGCTTTACCTGCTGACTCTGAGCAGGGGGACTTGGCAGTGCTTGCCTCCCAGATCTATCAGGCCTCCAAGTTTCTTTGTGACGCCTCTATGGAATCGGCTCGCCGCTCTGGGCGCGCGGCCGCCAACTCTGTGGCTATCCGCCGCACCATCTGGCTTCGTTCCTGGGCGGCGGACGCCGCCTCTAAGAAGGCTCTTATCTCTCTTCCCTTTCTTGGTGGAAAGCTCTTTGGGAAACGCTTAGAGGAGCTCATCTCCGAGGCCACTGGAGGTAAGAGTTCTCTTCTTCCTCAGAATCAGCCTCGCCGCCGTCGTTTCCCCGGATCGTCCTCCCGGACGCAGTCCTTTCGGTCCTTTCGGGCCCCTCCTGCCCGATCTGACAAGAAGCCTTCCAGGCCTTCCTTCAAGTCCAGGCCCTCTTGGCACGCCAAACCCAAGCCCGCTCGTCCCCAGCCCACTAAGCCTCCTTCAGCATGACTCGATCCCCGTCATGGTGGGAGGGCGCCTGCTCGTCTTTCGGGATGTTTGGCGGGCAAACGTAGAAGACGCTTGGGTTCTCGAGGTGGTCTCTTCGGGGTACAAAATCGAATTCACCGACCTCCCACCCAGTCGGTTCTTCTTGACGTCCCCCCCCATGTCTCCCGCCCGGGCAGACAGTTTTTTTCAGGCCATTCATTCCCTGCGCGCTCTGGGGGTCATCGTTCCGGTTCCAGAGTCAGAACGTTTTCGGGGCTTCTACTCGAACCTGTTCACCGTCCCCAAAAAGGACGGCTCACTCCGTCCTATCCTGGATCTGAAGGCGCTCAATCGGTTTGTCCGGGTCCGTCATTTCCGCATGGAGTCCCTCCGGTCCGTGATCGCCTCCCTGGAGTTGGGCGAGTTCCTGTCGTCGGTCGACATTCAGGATGCCTATCTCCACGTTCCCATCGCCCTCTCCCATCAAAGGTTCCTTCGCTTCGCGGTGGGTTCGCTTCATTTCCAATTTGTAGCCCTTCCCTTCGGTCTGGCCTCCGCACCAAGGGTTTTCACCAAGGTGTTAGCTCCCCTAGTGGCTCTTCTTCGTGCCAGGGGGGTCGCCCTGGTGCCTTACCTGGACGACCTTCTGATTCGGGCCCCGTCTCCCGAGGACAACCTGTCCAGCCTGAGCATCACCCTCTCGGCTCTTGCTCGGTTCGGGTGGCTTGTCAACCACTCCAAGTCCTCCCTTGTCCCACGCCAGAAGATGCTCTTTCTGGGAATGCTGTTCGATACTCGCCTCGGGCGGGTGTTCCTTCCCCCGGAGAAGGTGTCTTCTCTTCATGCGGGGGTACATCTTCTCCGCAGGCCGTCCTCTCTGACCATCAGGACGTGTATGCGCGTCCTGGGGAGGATGGTGGCCTCATTCGAAGCCATTCCTTATTCCCAATTCCACTCTCGGGACCTGCAGATGTTCATCCTGTCCAGGTGGGACAAGTCCCCGGAGGGTCTCGAGCGCCTCGTTCGTCTCCCTCCTCAGGTTTGTCTGGATCTCTCCTGGTGGTTGCTTCCCCGGACGGTGTCCCTGGGCCGGTCCTTCCTCCCCCCCAGTTGGCGCGTGATCACGACCGATGCCAGCCTCTCGGGATGGGGAGCGGTGTTCGAGTCCCTCACGGTTCAGGGTCTGTGGTCTGTTCAGGAATCTTCCCTGCAGATCAACGTTCTCGAACTCAGGGCGATTTTCTTAGCACTGTCGCACTGGACTTCCCGTCTGCGCGGCCTCCCGATCCGGATTCAAACGGACAACTCCACCGCCGTGGCTTATCTGAATCATCAGGGGGGCACCAGGAGCGTGATGGCCCTGCGAGAGGCCTCTCAGATCCTGCGATGGGCGGAGGAACACGTTCCCGTTCTCTCCGCCGTCCACATTCCCGGGGTCGACAATTGGGCGGCAGACTTTCTCAGTCGTCAGCTCGTCGACCCGGGCGAATGGTCTCTCCACCCGGAAGTGTTTCATCAACTGTGTCTCCGGTGGGGAGTTCCGGACGTGGATCTCTTCGCGTCTCGCCTGAATCACAGACTTCCGCGCTATGTTGCGCGGTCCAGGGATCCGCAAGCTCTTGCGGTCGATGCCCTGGTTCTGCCTTGGTCCCAGTTCGACCTTCTGTATCTCTTTCCGCCCATCCCTCTTCTGCCTCGAGTGCTCAAGCGTCTCAAGGCGGCCCGGGTGCCGGCGATTCTGGTGGCCCCAGATTGGCCCCGCAGGGCGTGGTACGCAGATCTCGTGTTCCTGCTCGCCGACGTTCCATGGCGTCTTCCCCTGCGTCGCGATCTCCTTTCGCAGGGCCCTCTGTTCCACCCGAATTTACCGCAGCTTCGTTTGACGGCGTGGCTGTTGAGACCGCGATCCTGAAGGCCCGTGGTCTCTCGGACTCTGTCGTTCAGACGATGCTTCGCGCTCGGAAGCCCCAGTCGGCCCGTATTTACTATCGGACCTGGAGGGCGTATTTTGCTTGGTGCGAGTCCGCACGTTCTCGTCCTCTCCTTTTTTCGGTCCCTAATATTCTGGCCTTTCTTCAGGCTGGTTTTGATAAGGGGCTTCGCCTGGCTTCTCTCAGGGGGCAGATTTCTGCCCTTTCGGTCCTTTTTCAACGTTCTGTGGCCACGCGGGCTCAGGTTAAGACTTTTCTGCAGGGTGTCGCTCGCCGAGCCCCTCCTTTTCGTCCTCCGGTGGAGCCGTGGGACCTGAATCTTGTTCTTGATGCTCTTCAGTCCTCTCCTTTTGAGCCCTTGGCAGACATCTCTCTGTCGTTTGTGTCATTTAAGGTGGCCTTCCTTGTGGCTATCACCTCTATCCGTCGGGTTTCCGAACTGGCGGCGCTTTCCTGCCGGTCGCCTTTTCTGGTGTTCCATCGGGACAAGGTCGTTTTGCGTCCCGTTCCTTCTTTTCTCCCTAAGGTTGTCACCCCGTTTCACATCAATGAGGAGATTATCCTTCCTTCCTTCTGCCCTAATCCTTCTCACCCTCGGGAGAAGTCTCTCCATTGCCTGGATGTTGTTCGGGCTCTCCGCTGGTACCTTCGCCTCACGGAACCCTTCCGTCGTTCGGATTCTCTTTTCCTGGTTCCGGCGGGTCCTCGTAAAGGTCTGCCTGCCTCCAAGGCCACCATCTCTCGCTGGGTTCGGTCGGCTGTCAAGGAGGCCTACGCCGCGAAGGGTCGCGCTCCCCCTTCCAGGTTGACCGCTCATTCGACTAGGGCAGTCGGAGCTTCCTGGGCGGTGCGTCATCAGGCTTCGGCTGCCCAGCTTTGCCGGGCCGCCACCTGGGCGTCAGTTCACACTTTTGCTAAATTCTACCACATTCATTCCCTGGCTTCTGCTGATGCCAGCCTGGGGCGTAAGGTTCTGCAGGCAGCGGTGCTTTAGGTTGCCGTCTGGCGATCTTCTTCCCTCCCTCAGGGACTGCTTTGGGACGTCCCATGGTGCTGTGTCCCCCAATGCCACGCACGAGAAAAATGGATTTTTTGTACTCACCGTAAAATCCTTTTCTCGTAGTAGGCATTGGGGGACACAGATCCCTCCCTTTCCTTGGAGCATTTGTTCTTGTTCGTGGTTCCGGCGTTTGCTTGTGGTTGTCGGGTTCCCCAGTTCAAGACTTGTTGGCACTCCGTTTCTTTTTGGTTCAGGTGTGGCGTTCCTACTGCTTTTGGTACTGACTGAGTTGTTCTGGCTCTAGCAGAGGGGTATAGCCCACCTGGGTGGAGCCAACACTTTTTTGTTTCTAGTGTCAGCCTCCTAGTGGCAGCTGGGCATATACCCATGGTGCTGTGTCCCCCAATGCCTACTACGAGAAAAGGATTTTACGGTGAGTACAAAAAATCCATTTTTCAAAGTGAACAGAAACTTGTTGGATAAGAAGAAAATTAAAGTGTGAATGAACGTACTATGAACTTGAACTAAAGCGCAGCATTTCTCAGCATTGAGGACATCATTAAAGGGGTTATACAAACCTGAAAACACCACTCACAATGCCCGGGACCCTCATACAGAGAGTACTTACCTGGTCCCTGACGCCTGTGTCCTCCATGCCTGTCCCTGCATCACCCCGGCGTGCAGATCACAACATCAGCAGGCCACGATGGTGACCTGCCTCCTCGCGTCATGTGTGACATCATATTGGGGGCCCCATTTTCTAGATAGGGCAGTTCTCAGAGGTGGCATATCAGATCAATATGTCATCAATGTCACAGAGGGGGCCAACCTCTTTAAAACCTTATGAAGCCAAGTCAGTTTGTGAGCCTGGACTGAGAACATTCATTATAAACTTTAATCACACTGGTTCCTTCAGAATAGTCTTGCTTTTTGAAAGGTGTTGTATCAAACTAAACTTTTACTTGTTTGCACTTTATTCTAGAAGTTTTTTATTTTTCAGTTACGTCTCCTTTTTGGTGCTTGCAAAACGAATGAGAGGGAATTCTGATGATATCATCTAAAATTGATTTTACAAATGCTGTTTATGTGTCACACAATAAAGGGGTTATCCAAGGTTTGTAAAAAGTGGGTGTCGATATTTTACATAAGAATAATAGAATATGGGCCAGGAAGAGAAGATAACTACAGTTGCAAGAAAAAGTATGTGAACCCTTTGGAATGATATGGATTTCTGTACAAATTGGTCATAAAATGTGATCTGATCTTCATCTAAGTCACAACAATAGACAATTACAGTCTGCTTAAACTGATAACACACAAAGAATTAAATATTACCATGTTTTTATTGAACACAACATGTAAACATTCACAGTGCAGGTGGAAAAAGTATGTGAACCCTTGGATTTAATAACTGGTTGAAGCTCCTTTGGCAGCAATAACTTCAACCAAACGTATCCTGTCGTTGCAGATCAGACGTGCACAACGGTCAGGAGTAATTCTTGACCATTCCTCTTTACAGAACTGTTTTAGTTCAGCAATATTCTTGGGATGTCTGGTGTGAATCGCTCATGCCACAGCATCTCAATCGGGTTGAGGTCAGGACTCTGACTGGGCCACTCCAGAAGGTGTATTTTCTTCTGTTTAAGCCATTCTGTTGTTGATGTACTTCTCTGCTTTGGGTCGTTGTCCTTTTGCAACATCCATCTTCTTTTGAGCTTCAGCTGGTGGACAGATGGCCTTAAATTCTCCTTGATAAACTTGGGAATTCATTTTTTCTTCAATGCTAGCAATCTGTCTAGGACCTGACGCAGCAAAGCAGCCCCTAACCATGATGCCCCCACCACCATACTTCACAGTTGGGATAAGGTTTTGATGTTGGTGTGTTGTGCCCCTTTTTCTCCACACATAGTGTTGTGTGTTTCTTTCAAACAACTAAACTTTGGTTTCATCTGTCCACAGAATATTTTGCCAGTACTGCTGTGGAACATCCAGGTGCTCTTGTGCACACTGTAAACGTGCAGCAATGTTTTTTTGGACAGCAGTGGCTTCCTCTGTGGTATCCTCCCATGAAATCCATTCTTGTTTAGTGTTTTACGTATCGTAGATTCGCTAACAGGGATGTTAGCATATGCCAGAGACTTTTGTAAGTCTTTAGCTGACACCATAGGATTCTTCTTCACCTCATTGAGCAGTCTGCACTGTGCTCTTGCAGTCATCTTTACAGGACAGCCACTCCTAGGGAGAGTAGCAGCTATGCTAAACTTTCTCCATTTATAGACAATTTGTCTTACCGTGGACTGATGAACAGCAAGGCTTTTGGAGATACTTTTATAACCCTTTCCAGCTTTATGCAAGTCGACAGTTCTTAATCGTAAGTCTTCTGAGAGCTCTTTTGTGCGAGGCATCATTCACATCAGGCAATTCTTCTTGTGAAAAGCAAACCCAGAATTGGTGTGTGTATTTTTATAGGGCAGGGCAGCTGTAACCAACACCTCCAATCTCATCTCATTGATTGGACTCCAGTTGGCTGACACCTCATTCCAATTAGCTTTTGGAGATGTCATTAGTCTAGGGTTTCACATACTTTTTCCACCTGCACTGTGAATGTTTACATGGTGTATTCAATAAAAACATGGTAACATTTAATTATTTGTGTGTTATTAGTTTAAGCAGACTGTGATTGTCTATTGTTGTGACTTAGATGAAGATCAGATCACATTATATGACCAATTTGTGCAGAAATCCATATAATTCCAAAGGGTTCACATACTTTTTCTTGCAACTGTATATTTGTAAATGATAGCTTGACGTGGAACTCCTTCTAGAGCTAGATAAGTATGTTCCTGATATGATCTAAACTGTGTTGTATTACTTTAACTATTTTATATACTCCTTGAGGAGAAGAAAATGTATTCTGTACTGACCACTGATGGGTTAGGGTGTCTGTAAAGATGATGTCTTATAATGACTATTGTCTCCCGAAATACAGCAGGATTAGCAGCATACAGCAAACACTACAGACTACCGTTTCTGTCCATGAACATCAGTGTTCTTCTCCTAAATTAGTAAGCTTCACTGACAGCGATGAAAAGTTATAAAATAATTGCTGTGCAGTCATGTCCATATTGTATTATGTTTAATTATACTGCTGTGATATAGACATGTAACTACTTGTCCATGGTATGAGGGCTTCCTCAGATTTGAGGTCATATGTGTGCCGAAGGGCTCATGCACACAAACGTATTTTTTGTCCATGTCCATTCCATTCTTTTTTTTTTAGGTCCGTATGCAGAACCATTCACTTCAATGAGGCCACTATGTCAGTTACGCCAAAAAATAGAATGTATCCTATTATTGTCCTCAGGATAGGTCATCATTAGTATCTGGTCTGTGAGGGTCCAACACCAATGCACTTGCATTGGAGTCTATGATGATTTTAGTACTTTTCTATGGAGCCCTAGGAGCTCCATAGGAAAGACTGTGCAGCAGCCTCGTGTCCTAGCGGAGGTGGCACACCAGCATTGGGTTCTGTTTTTCTGGTTGTTGTTTCCTGGTGTATTGTGGATCTACTACTCGAATCATGCTGCACATGTCAGGGATTTATGTACCTGCTTACTTTCATATGGATGGACTTATGTTTGCCTAGATTGATGTACGGAGGAGTTTGGGTTCCTACTTGTTTGTAGGTCTCAACCCCGCTATAATCAATGACACGTGCAGCTGTGATGACGATCATGAATAGGAAGACAACTTAGAAAGTTGGGGTGTGTATTCTTTTATCACCCTTTTTTTATATATATAAACTGACCGGTGTTGCTGTTGACGACCTCCTGCTTGCCACATATGGAATCCATTTAAAAAAAATGTATATTGTGAATTAATGTCATATATGTTTTAATGAGATTTCAATAAAGATATTTGTTATTAATAGTAAGTGGAGGTGTGGCTTAGTGGTGTTAAGCCTCGAGTCATAGTCAATCCAGGGGCTGCTGCACACAAGCTCCAGCTCCTCCGATCGCCGCACAGGGGAGCCGGAGCATAACCAGTTTTCAGCATGCTCAGATGCTGTGGTCAGGTTTGGCCATGGCATCTGAGGGGTTAAATGTCCGCAATTGGCATTACCGTCAGTCGCGGACATTAGCCGCGGGTGTCTGCTGTAGGCAGGCACTGGGTTGCTATGGCGCCGCTCCACTTGGGAGCGGGCGCCATCTTTAACCCCTTAAGGACGCAGGGCGTATCGGTACGCCCTATTTCCCGAGTCCTTAAGGACTCAGGACGTACCGGTACGTCCTAACTTTAAATCGGTATTCCGGCGCCGCGGGGGTTAATCGGAACGGGATGCCGGCTGAAATCATTCAGCCGGCATCCCGTAACAACGCAGGGGGGGGTCATTTGACCCCCCCGTATCGGCGATCGCAGAAAACCGCAGGTCAATTCAGACCTGCGGTTTTCTGCGTTTCCGGTCCATTCGGGTGTCCTGTGACCCGATGAACCAGAAAAAGACTGCGATCGGTGGCGTAATTATACACCACCAATCGCAGTCCGAGGATTTGAGGAGGCGGTGCTGGCCCTGGTGCTGAACACTGCTGTCCAGGGTGCTGATTGGTGCAGGGGAGAGAGGCGCGAAATTCAAACTTCCTGCGCTCCTCTCTCCCCTCCTCTTCCTGTTCTGCACGAGCACCCGGCAGCATCGTCCAGCACCAGCTCCTGTGTCCCCCTAATCGCCATCCATCACCCTCCTGCACCCATCGCCACCCAGGTAGGTTAGGGTCAGTGAGGGAGAGGCACCGTTAGGCAGGGAAAGAAGGGAAAAGTTAGAAAAAAAAAAAACTTTTATTCCTAACTTTTTTGATCCATCTATCAGACCCCAGCCTCCCCCCTGCCACTTGCCCCCCCCCCCCCCCACTTCACCACCAGCCCCCTTTTTTTTTTTCTGCGTGCACTGACTGGTCGGCACTTTTTAGCGTCCGTCCACTGTTAGCGCCCGCCACCCCACTGTTAGCGCCCCACCACCCCACCGCTGATCAGCCTTGTACCGCTGATCAGCCTTGTACCGCTGATCAGCCTTGTACCGCTGATCAGCAAGTTTTAACTTTTTTTCCTAACACTTGCCCTTTTTTTTCTTGCCTTTTTTAGTACGCGAACACCCGTTGCCCCCACACACACGCACATATAATAAAGTTTGCCACACACGCACACCTACACGCACACACACCCATGGCCCGCCGGGTGTTCTCGGCCGAGGAGGCATATGCCCAGATTGCCTCCGACTCTGAGAGCCCCAGTGAGGATGAGGATGACCCCACATTCCTTTTATCATCCGCATCCTCCTCATCATCATCGGATGACGATGAGCCACCAAGGCGGAGCCAGGGGCCCCACATGCTAGGGATCCTGTGGCCCACCCTAGTACGAGCCGCCCTGGGGTTCGTACTGGTTTCCCGGCCCACCAAATAAGTTCACCGGAGCCCCCTGCCGATGAACTTAGCTGGTGTCCCCCAGTGGACTTTGAGCCTGAGATTCCGGATTTTGCTGGCAATCCTGGAATCCAGATTCCCACAGTGGGGTTTACTGAAATAGACTATTTTAGTTTTTTTTTCAGTAACCCACTGGTGAATCTGATGGTGGAGCAGACGAATCTGTACGCCCAACAGTTCGTCGCTCAAAACCCAGGCTCATTTTTGTCTAGACCCGGTGGCTGGACGCCGGTCAGTGCAGCCGAAATGAGGACATTTTGGGGCCTCGTGCTGCATATGGGTCTAGTCCAAAAACCCAGTGTCAGGCAATACTGGAGTGGGGACGTCCTATACCAGACCCCACTGTACAGTATGGTCATGACACGTCCCCGGTTTGAGGCCATCCGGAAATGTCTGCATTATTCCGATAATGCAGCATGTCCACCCCGAGGTGATCCTGCCTATGACCGGCTGTATAAGATACGGCCGGTCATCGATCACTTTGGGGCCACATTTCAGCAGGCCTACGTACCTGGAAGGGAGGTCGCGGTTGATGAGTCTCTCGTTGCGTTCAAGGGGAGACTCAGTTTCCGCCAATATATTCCCACAAAGCGGGCGAGGTATGGCGTGAAGCTATACAAAATTTGTGAGAGTACCTCAGGGTACACTTACAAATTTTGTGTGTACGAGGGGCGAGATTCCCGTATTCAACCCCCAGAATGTCCCCCCACTCTGGGTGTTAGCGGGAAACTCGTGTGGGACCTTATGTACCCACTGCTGGATAAGGGTTACCACTTGTACGTGGATAACTTTTATACCAGCATTCCCTTGTTCAGGTCCCTTGCCGCCAGATCCACGTTCGCTTGTGGGACCGTGCGGAAAAATCAACGCGGCCTCCCTGCCTACCCCCTCCAGGTACCTATCCCCAGGGGTGAGACCCGTGCACTTACCAGTGGAAACCTGTTGCTGGTCAGGTATAAGGACAAGAGGGATGTCCTTATGCTGTCCACAATCCACGGTAACGGCACCACCCCAGTCTCTGTGCGAGGTACCACGGCAACGGTCCTCAAGCCCGATTGTATCGTCGACTACAATCGGTATATGGGAGGAGTTGATCTCTCTGATCAAGTCCTCACGCCATATAACGCCATGCGCAAAACCCGGGCATGGTACAAAAAAGTTGCGGTCTACTTGGTGCAGGTTGCCATGTACAACTCTTTTGTACTATCCCGAAGCGCTGGCAGCACAGGGACATTCCTCCAGTTCTATGAGGCAGTCCTCAAGGACCTGATCTTTTCGGACCGGGAAAGAGCAGGCCGGAGTACCTCGGGAACTGGAGGCGCCCGGATCGTCCCTGGCCAACACTTTCCAGGTGTGGTCCCCTATACTGGAAAGAAGGGACGAACCCAAAAAAAGTGCAGAGTGTGTCGCAGGAGGGGGATACGGAAGGACACCACCACTCAGTGCGACACGTGCCCCGATCATCCGGGCCTCTGCGTTATCGATTGCTTCAGGGAGTATCATACTTCCATGGAGTACTACATTTTTATAATCCCCAACAGTCCACTAGAGAACATAAAAAACTATGGCTCTCAGCCTTTGGAGACACGAAAACATTTTTTTTTTCCCCAAAAAATATTAGTTTTAGTGCAGGCATCCTCAAACTGCGGCTCTCCAGATGTTGTAAAACTATAACTCCCAGCATGCCCAGAAAAACCTACAGCCATCAGCAGGGCATGGTGGGAATTGCAGTTTTACAACATCTGGTGGGCCGCAGTTTTAGGATGCCTGCTTAGTGTCTCCAAAGTCTGAGAGCCATACATATTGGGCATTGTCGCGTGCGTAAAAGTCGTCGCTATAAAAATAACTTTTGACCAAACGCCTCGGCTGAACGGTGTTAAAAATATAAAAAAAAAACGGTGCCAAAACAACAATTTTTGGGCAAAATTTCCATTTGAATCCTTTTTGCTGGTAATAAAGCAAGGGTTAACAGCCAAACAAAACTCAATATTTATTGCCCCGATTCTGTAGTTTGCAGAAACACCCCATATGTGGTCGTAAATGGCTATATAGCCGCACGGCAGGGCATAGAACGCAGGGAACTCCATACGGTTTCTGGAAGGCAGATTTTGATGGACAGTTTTTTTTTTTACACCATGTCCCATTAGAAGCCCCCCCTGATGTAGCCTAGACTAGAAACTCCAAAAAAGTGACCCCATCTAAAAAACTACACCCCTCAAGGTATTCAAAAGTTACTTTACAAACTATGTTAACCCTTTAGGTGTTCCACAAACTAAATAGCGAATGTAGAAACAATTTTAGAATTTTTTTGTTACATTGCCTCAAAAAAGAGTAATATAGAGCAACCAAAAATCATATTTACCCCTAAAATAGTCCCAAAACAACAACCCCCTTATCCCGTAGTTTCCTAGATGGGGTCACTTTTATGGAGTTTCTACTCTAGGGGTGCATCAGGGGGCTTGAAAAGGTACATGGTGTAAGTAAACCAGTCCAGCAAAATCTGCCTTCCAAAAACCGTTCCCCTTCTTCTATGTCCTGCCGTTCGGCCAAACCGTAGTTTACGACCACATATGGGGTGTTTCTGCAAACTACAGAATCAGGGCAACTCATTTTGAGTTTTGTTTGGCTGTTAACCCATTTTTTCCAGTAATAAAGTAAGGGTTAAATTGGAAAATGTTCCAAAAAATAGAAATTTCTAAATTGTTTCTCCATCTGCCATTAACTCTTGTGGAACACCTAAAGGGTTAACAAAGTTTGTAAACCCAGTTTTGAATACCTTGAGGGGTGTACTTTCTTAGATGGAGTCACTTTTTTGAAATTTCTATTCTAGGGGTGCAACAGGGGGCTTGAAATGGGACATGGTATAAACAAAACCAGTCCTGCAAAATCTGCCTTCCAAAACCCATATGGTGTTCCCCTCCTTCTATGTGCTCCTGTTCGGCCAAACAGTAGTTTACAACCACATATGGGGTGTTTCTGCAAACTACAGAATCAGGGCAACCCATTTTGAGTTTTGTTTGGCAGTTAACCCTTGTTTTACTCCTGGAAAAAATTTATTATATTGGAAAATTTTCCAAAAAATAGACATTTCTAAATTGTTTCTCCATCTGCCATTAACTCTTGTGAAACACCTAAAGGGTTAACAAAGTTTGTAAACCCAGTTTTGAATACCTTGAGGGGTGTACTTTCTTAGATGGAGTAACTTTTTTGAAATTTCTATTCTAGGGGTGCAACAGGGGGCTTGAAATGGGACATGGTATAAACAAAACCAGTCCTGCAAAATCTGCCTTCCAAAACCCATATGGTGTTCCCCTCCTTCTATGTGCTCCTGTTTGGCCAAACAGTAGTTTACAACCACATATGGGGTGTTTCTGCAAACTACAGAATCAGGGCAACCCATTTTGAGTTTTGTTTGGCAGTTAACCCTTGTTTTACTCCTGGAAAAAATTGATTATATTGGAAAATTTTCCAAAAAATAGAAATTTCGAAATTGTTTCTCCATCTGCCATTAACTCTTGTGGAACACCTAAAGGGTTAATAAAGTTTGAAAAAACTGTTTTGAATACCTTGAGGGGTGTAGTTTCTAGAATGGGGTCATTTTTGGGAGGTTGCTATTATCTAAGCCCCACAATATGACTTCAAACCTGAACTGGTCTCTAAAAAGTGGGATTTTGAAGATTTCAGAAAAATTTCAAAATTTGCTTCTAAACTTCTAAGCCTTGTAACATCCCCAAAAAATAAAATATCATTCCCAAAATTCTACAAACATGAAGTAGTCATATGGGGAATGTAAAATCATCACAATTTTTGGGGGTATTACTATGTATTACAGAAGTATAGAAACTGAAACTTTGAAATTTGCTAATTTTTTGAAATTTTTGGTAAAAATTGTATTTTTTTATGCAAAAAAATTCACTTTTTTGACCCAATTTTAGCAGTGTTATGAAGTACAATATGTGACGAAAAAACAATCTCAGAACAGCCTGGGTAAGTCAAAGCGTTTTAAAGTTATGAGCACTTAAATCGACACTGGTCAGATTTGCAAAAAATGGCCAAGTCCTTAAGGTGAAATAGGGCTGAGTCCTTAAGGGGTTAAAGACCTGACGTGACGTAATAGTACGTCACATGTCGGGAAGGGGTTAAAGAGGACCTTTCACAGGTCCGGACATTATCATATAACTAGCGGGTGTGTAGGGCATACTGATGGCATGTTACAGCGCTTACTAGTTTCTCTATGCACCTTTCCGTTCACCTGCTGTGCCCCCGTATTGGTTTCCAGCCTGGTATGTAAATTCATACCATAGATCCAGGGAGGAGGAGACGGCCATGTTTCTCAAGGGGCGTCTCCCTCTCCCTTAGTCAGTTTTTTTTTTTCTCCTTGGATGTGATGCTGTCCACTGAGAGAGATTAGGCAGCGTTTTAGTCTACCAATGAGAAATTGTTATCACTTGATAGAAAATGACCAGGAAGATCTTTCACATCCATCGCCCGGTTTCATTGAACATGTACAGTGTGAGCAGTTTGACCAACTGTAACAACCAATATGGACTAAAATGTGTATGTCTGTGTCTTTTCAGCAGAGGATTGTTTCAACTTTTATCTATTGTGCATGACCAACTTAAAGGGGTTTTCCGAGATTTTAATACTGATGACCTACAGTGCCTTGCAAAAGTATTCACCCCCCTTGACTTATTTTGGTGCCTCACAACCTGGAATTAACATGAATTGTTTGAGGATTTGCATAATTTAATTTACAGAACATGAACAGAACTTTGAAGATGTTAGTTTTTGTTTATTGTGAAGCAAACAACAAATAGGACAAAATAACAGAAAAAGTCAATGTCCATAACTATTCACCCCCCCCCCCCTAAAGTCAATACTTTGTACAGCCACCTTTTGCGGCAATTACAGCGCCAAGTGGCTTTGGATAAGTCTCTATGAGCTTGCCACATCTTACCACTGGGATTTTTGCCCATTCCTCCTTGCAAAACTGCTCCAGCTCCTTCAAGTTGAATGGTTTGCGCTTGTGAACAGCAATCTTTAACCCCTTAAGGACTCAGCCCTATTTCACCTTAAGGACTTGGCCATTTTTTGCAAATCTGACCAGTGTCACTTTATGTGATGATAACTTTAAAACGCTTTGACTTACCCAGGCCGTTCTGAGATTGTTTGTTTCGTCACATATTGTACTTCATGACACTGCTAAAATTGGGTCAAAAAAGTAATTTTTTTTGCATAAAAAAATACCATATTTACCAAAATAAAATTGAAAAATTAGCAAATTTCTAAGTTTCAATTTCTCTACTTCTGTAACACATAGTAATATTCCCAAAAATTGTGATGACTTTACAGTCCCCATATGTCTACTTCATGTTTGTAGCATTTTGGGAATGATATTTTTGGGGGGGTTACAAGGCTTAGAAGCTTTAGAAGCAAATTTTTAAATTTTTCAGAAATCTTCAAAATCCCACTTTTTATGGACCAGTTCAGGTTTGAAGTCATATTGTGAGGCTTAGATAATAGAAACCTCCCAAAAATGACCCCATTCTAGAAACTACACCCCTCAAGGGATTAAAAACAGTTTTTACAAACTTTGTTAACCCTTTAGGTCTTCCACAAGACTTCATGGCAAATGGACATAAAATGTAAGAATTTTGATTTTTTGGGAAAATTTTCCAACATAATACATTTTTTCCAGGAAAAAAACAAGGGTTAACTGCCAAACAAAACTCAAAATGGGTTGCCCTGATTCTGTAGTTTGCAGAAACACCCCATATGTGGTCGTAAACTACTATTTGGCTAAACGGCAGGACATAGAAGAAGGGGAACGCCATATGGTTTTTGGAAGGCAGATTTTGCTGGACTGGTTTATTTACACCATGTACCCTTTCAAGCCCCCTGTTGCACCCCTAGAATAGAAATTTCAAAAAAGTGACCCCATCTAGGAAACTACGGGATAAGGTGGTGGTTGTTTTGGGACTATTTTAGGGGTAAATATGATTTTTGGTTGCTCTATATTACACTTTTTTGAGGCAAGGTAACAAAAAATTTTAATTCTAAAATTGTTTCTACATTCGCAATTTAGTTTTGTGGAACACCTAAAGGGTTAACATAGTTTGTAAAGTAACTTTTGAATACCTTGAGGGGTGTAGTTTCTTAGATGTGGTCACTTTTATGGAGTTTCTAGTCTAGGCTACATCAGGGGTGCTTCTAATGGGACATGGTGTAAAAAAAAAAAAAAACTGTCCATCAAAATCTGCCTTCCAGAAATCATATGGAGTTCCCTTCGTTCTATGCCCTGCCGTGCGGCTATATAGCCATTTACGACCACATATGGGGTGTTTCTGCAAACTACAGAATCAGGGCAATAAATATTTAGTTTTGTTTGGCTGTTAACCCTTGCTTTATTACCGGAAAAAAAGAATTCAAATGGAAATTTTGCCCAAAAATGGGTGTTTTGGCACCGTTTTTATTTAATATTTTTAACGCTGTTCATCCGAGGGGTTTGGTCAAATGTTATTTTTATAGCGACGACTTTTACGCACGCGACGATGCCCAATATGTATGGCTCTCAGACTTTGGAGACACTAAGCAGGCATCCTAAAACTGCGGCCCTCCAGATGTTGTAAAGCTACAATTCCCACCATGCCCTGCTGATGGCTGTAGGTTGTCTGGGCATGCTGGGAGTTATAGTTTTGCAACATCTGGAGGGCCGCAGTTTGCACTGCACTAAAACTAATTTTTTTTTTGGGGAAAAAAATTGTTTCCGTGTCTCCAAAGTCTGAGAGCCATAGTTTTTTATGTTCTCTAGTGGACTGATGGGGATTATAAAAATTTAGTACTCCATGGAAGTGTGATACTCCCTGAAGCAATCGATAACGCAGAGGCCCGGATGATCGGGGCAAGTGTCACACTGAGTGGTGGTGTCCTTCCGTATCCCCCTCTTGTGACACACTCTGCATCTTTTTTGGGTTCGTCCCTTCTTTCCAGTATGGGGGACCACACCTGGAAAGTGTTGGCCAGGGACGATCCAGGCGCCTCCAGTTCCCGAGGTACTCCGGCCTGCTCTTTCCCGGTCCAAAAAGATCAGGGCCTTGAGGACTGCCTCATAGAACTGGAGGAATGTCCCTGTGCTGCCAGCTCTTCGGGATAGTACAAAAGAGTTGTACATGGCAACCTGCACCAAGTAGACTGCAACTTTTTTGTACCATGTCCGGGTTTTGCGCATGGCATTATATGGCTTGAGGACTTGATCAGAGAGATAAACTCCTCCCATATACCGATTGTAGTCGACGATGCAATCGGGCTTGATGACCGTTGCCGCGGTACCTCGCACAGGGACAGGGGTGGTGCTGTTACCAAATTTGGACCCGAAATGATCGATGACCGGCCGTATCTTATACAGACGGTCATAGGCAGGATCACCTCGGTGGGGACATACTGCAGTATCGGAATAATGCAGACATTTCCGGATGGCCTCAAACCGGGGACGTGTCATGACCATACTGTACAGTGGGGTGTGGTATAGGACGTCCCCACTCCAGTATTGCCTGACACTGGGTTTTTGAACTAGACCCATATGCAGCACGAGGCCCCAAAATTTCCTCATCTCGGCTGCACTGACCGGCGTCCAGCCACCGGGTCTAGCCAAAAATAAACCCCGGGTTTTGAGCGACGAACTGTTGGGCGTACAGATTCGTCTGCTCCACCATCAGATTCACCAGTGGGTTACTGAAAAAAAACCTAAAAAAGTCAATTTCAGTAAACCCCACTGTGGGAATCTGGATTCCAGGATTGCCAGCAAAATCCGGAATCTCGGGCTCAAAGTCCACTGGGGGACACGAGCTAAGTTCATCGGTAGGGGGCTCCGGTGGGCTTATTTGGTGGGCCGGGAAACCAGTACGAACCCCAGGGCGGCTCGTACTAGGGTGGGCCACAGGATCCCTAGCATGTGGGGCCCCTGGCTCCGCCGCCTTGGGGGCTCAACGTCATCAGATGATGATGAGGAGGATGCGGATGATAAAAGGAACGTGGGGTCATCCTCATCCTCACTGGGGCTCTCGGAGTCGGAGGCAATCAGGCAGGGGGCGGGGGGGGGGGGGGTCTGGGGTCTGAAAGATGGAACAAAGAAAGTTTAGATAAAAGTTATTTTCTTTTTTTTTTTTTTTTCCTAACTAACTTTTCCCTTCTTTCCCTGCCTAACGGTGCCTCTCCCTCACTGACCCTAACCTACCTGGATGGCGATGGGTGCAGGAGGGTGATGGATGGCGATTAGGGGGACTCAGGAGCTGGTGCTGGACGGTGCTGCAGGGTGCTCGTGCAGAACAGGAAGAGGAGGGGAGAGAGGAGCGCAGGAAGTTTGAATCTCACGCCTCTCTCCCCTGCACCAATCAGCACCCTGGACAGCAGGCATCAGCACCAGGGCCAGCACCGCCTCTCCAAATGCATGGACTGTGATTGGTGGTGTGTAATCACGCCACTGATCAGTCTTTTTCCGGTTCATCAGGTCACCGGAGACCCAAATGGACCGGAAACGCAGAAAACCGCAGGCCTGAATTGACCTGCGGTTTTCTGCGATCGCCAATACTGGGGGGGTCAAATGCGTTTTTACAGGATGCCGGCTGAATGATTTCAGCCGGCATCCAGTTCCGATTAACCCCCACGGCGCCGGAATCGCGATTTAAAGCCATGATGTACCGGTACGTCATGGGTCCTTAAGGACTCGGGAAGCATGCCGTACCGGTACGTCATGCGTCCCTAAGGGGTTAAAGGGACACTGACAGGCCCAATAAGCATAATTATCTATATATACAGACGTGGACAAAATTGTTGGTACCCTTTGGTCAATGAAAGAAAAAGTCACAATGGTCACAGAAATAACTTTAATCTGACAAAAGTAATAATAAATTAAAATTCTATAAATGTTAACCAATGAAAGTCAGACATTGTTTTTCAACCATGCTTCAACAGAATTATGTAAAAAAATAAACTCATGAAACAGGCATGGACAAAAATGATGGTACCCCTAGAAAACACAGAACATAATGTGACCAAAGGGACATGTTAATTCAAGGTGTGTCCACTAATTAGCATCACAGGTGTCTACAACCTTGTAATCAGCCATTGGGCCTATATATATGGCTCCAGGTAATCACTGTGTTGTTTGGTGATATGGTGTGTACCACACTCGACATGGACCAGAGGAAGCAAAGGAAAGAGCTGTCTCAAGAGATCAGAAAGAAAATTATAGACAAGCATGTTAAAGGTAAAGGCTATAAGACCATCTCCAAGCAACTAGATGTTCCTGTGAGTACAGTTGCACATATTATTCATAAGTTTAAGATCCATGGGACTGTAGCCAACCTCCCTGGACGTGGCCGCAGGAGGAAAATTGATGACAAATCTAAGAGACGGATAATCCGAATGGTAACAAAAGAGCCTAGAAAGACTTCTAAAGAGATTCAAGGTGAACTTCATGCTCAAGGAACATCAGTGTCAGATCGCACCATCCGTCGTTGTTTGAGCCAAAGTGGACTACATGGGAGACGACCAAGGAGGACACCATTGTTGAAAACGAATCATAAAAAAGCAAGACTGGAATATGCCAAACTACATGTTGACAAGCCACAAAGCTTCTGGGAGAATGTCCTGTGGACAGATGAGACAAAAATCGAAGTTTTTGCCAAGGCACATCAGCTGTATGTTCACAGACGAAAAAATGAAGCATATCAAGAAAAGAACACTGTCCCTACTGTGAAACATGGAGGAGGCTCTGTTATGTTCTGGGGCTGCTTTGCTGCGTCTGGCACAGGGTGTCTTGAATCTGTGCAGGGTACAATGAAATCTCAAGACTATCAAGGAATTCTAGAGAGAAATGTACTAGCCAGTGTCAGAAAGCTTGGTCTCAGTCGCAGGTCATGGGTCTTGCAACAGGACAATGACCCAAAACACACCGCTAAAAACACCCAAGAATGGCTAAGAGGAAAAAATTGGACTATTCTAAAGTGGCCTTCTATGAGCCCTGACCTCAATCCTATTGAGCATCTTTGGAAGGAGCTGAAACATGCAGTCTGGAAAAGGCACCCTTCAAACCGGACACAACTGGAGCAGTTTGCTCATGAGGAGTGGGCCAAAATACCTGCTGAGAGGTGCAGATGTCTCATTGACAGTTACAGGAAGCGTTTGATTGCAGTGATTGCCTCAAAAGGTTGCGCAACAAAATATTAAGTTAGGGGTACCATCATTTTTGTCCATGCCTGTTTCATGAGTTTATTTTTTTACATAATTCTGTTGAAGCATGGTTGAAAAACAATGTCTGACTTTCATTGGTTAACATTTATAGAATTTTAATTTATTATTACTTTTGTCAGATTAAAGTTATTTCTGTGACCATTGTGACTTTTTCTTTCATTGACCAAAGGGTACCAACAATTTTGTCCACGTCTGTATATGTATGCACAGGTCTTCTATTGTGTATTAAAAACATATAAGTATAACCCCTGTCCACCTTATGAACACTGCAAACTGATGTTTTATAACCTGTTGTAATCGGTCTTCTTTCTGCCCAAGGGGCTGCGTTTCAGCTTCACTTCTGCCCAGTCAGCCGCGCCCCAACTGCTGTTTTGAAGCGCCGCCCAGCTCATCAATATTCACTTCGCTGGGCGGCTTCTGCTGTCCCCGACCTTCCGAGATCCCGTGCATGCCCAGTAGAAAGCTATGGGATCTCGGAACGTCGGGGACAGCAGAAGCCGCCCAGCGAAGTGAATATTGATGAGCTGGGCGGCGCTTCAAAACGGCAGTTGGGGCGCTGCTGGCTGGGCAGAAGTGAAGCTGAAACGCCGCCCCTTGGGCAGAAAGAAGACCGATTACAACAGGTTATAAAACATCAGTTTGCAGTGTTCATAAGGTGGACAGGAGTTAGACTTATATGTTTTTAGTACACAATAGAAGACCTGTGCATGCAAATATATAGCTAAATATGCCTATTGGGCCTGTCAGTGTCCCTTTTAAGTCTGACCTAGGGTTGGGCGATATCAAAAATATTCCAACGATATTAAGAAATTTATCGTAATAACGATATATATTGTGATAAATGCCCATTTAGGTAAAAAAACACTCAAAATATGTACTTGTGTTTCCTTGTTGCCCCCATACATTATAATGTCTCCTTGATGCCCCCATGCAGTCTCTTAGTTGCCCACCAAGAACGGGGTCACCGTTCCCCCCCCAAATCTGATGGAGCAGCCGTGCCCCCTGCTGCTCCATTCATTCTCTATGGGAGTGCTGGAGACAGCATCAGCCATCTTCACCATTCCCACAGAAAATGGGACATCCTAGCAGAAAACCCTGATGAGTGGGTTGTTCAGAGTGTGCTCATCATAGGTGCACATTGTCAGGAAGGGCACCTTGGCATCATAAAGATGCCTTTCAATCAAATAAAACATTGGGGGTCATTTACCAAAGACTGGCGCTTCCCATATGGGTCTTAGTCCCTACACACTACAGCCATATTACCGCAGCTCCCAGACCGCAGTGACTGTTCTCAGCCCCGGCCTCTCTGTGCAGCAACCCCCAGAGTGAAGCTACTTCGCTCAGCCCCGGCCTCTCTGTGCAGCAGCCCCCAGAATGCAGTGCAGCGACTGTTCTCAGCCCCGGCCTTTCTGTGCAGCAGCCCCCAGAATGCAGCGACTGTTCTCAGCCCCGGCCTTTCTGTGCAGCAGCCCCCAGAGTGCAGCGACTGTTTTCAGCCCTGGCCTTTCTGTGCAACAGCCCCCAGAGTGCAGCGGCTGTTCTCAGCCCCAGCCTCTCTGTGCAGCAGCCCGCAGAGCGCAGCGAATGTTCTCAGCCCCAGCCTCTCTGTGCAGCAGCCCCCAGAGCGCAGCAAATGTTCTCAGCCCCAGCCTCTCTGTGCAGCAGCCCCCAGAATGCAGCAACTGTTCTCAGCCCCGGCCTCTCTGTGCAGCAGCCCCCAGAGTGCAGCGACTGTTTTCAGCCCCGGCCTCTCTGTGCAGCAGCCCCCAGAGTGCAGCGGCTGTTCTCAGCCCCAGCCTCTCTGTGCAGCAGCCCCCAGAGCGCAGCGAATGTTCTCAGCCCCAGCCTCTCTGTGCAGCAGCCCCCAGAGTGCAGCGGCTGTTCTCAGCCCCAGCCTCTCTGTGTAGCAGCCCCCAGAGCGCAGCGAATGTTCTCAGCCCCAGCCTCTCTGTGCAGCAGCCCCCAGAGCGCAGCGACTGTTCTCAGCCCCGGCCTGTCTGTGTAGCAGCCCCCAGAGCGCAGCAACTGTTCTCACCCCCGGCCTCTCTGTGCAGCACCCCCCAGAGTGCAGCGACTGTTCTGAGCCCCGGCCTCTCTGTGCAGCAGACCCCAGAGTGCAGCGACTGTTCTCAGCCCTGGCCTCTCTGTGCAATAGCCCCCAGAGTGCAGCGACTGTTCTCAGCCCCGGCCTCTCTGTGCAGCAGCCCCCAGAGTGCAGCGACTGTTATCCAGCGCCGGTCTCCTGGCTCTGGGGGTTTACAGCCACTAGATGCCATTTCTTTGTGACCTAAAAGACTTATACCCCTGTGACTAGGGTTGTCACAATATCAAAATTTTTATTCAATTTTGGTCCCATAAAAAAGCTATGCAATACTCGATATCACACAAAAGAAAAATTAAATGCCCAAAAAAGTGTGCATTCCGCAATTTATGGAACGTGTGGCCCATAATAGAACAGTCCCATCCTATTTTTTAGGGGAGAAGGAGACTTAAAAAATGGAGAATCGTGTGTACATTTTATTCGGGTACCGGCGTTCACCAAATTAGAGAGATTTTTCAATACTTTAATAGTTTGGACTTTTTTGGACATGGCTATGCCTAATATTTTTATTTTTATTTTTTACTTGTATATCGTTTTATGTAAATTGGGAAAGGGGGTGATTTCAAATTTTCATGTTTTTCTTTTTTTTTTTATTTACATTTTTTTTTTCTTTTTTTTTTTTTATAACTATTAGTCCCCTTATGGGGCTAGAACCTGGGATCTTTTCATCCCTTGTTCTATGCACCCTAATAGAGCTCTGTTAGGGTGAATAGGATATTAAATTGTCCCTGCTGCCCTGGGCTTTGTGCACACGGCAGCAGGGAGATTACCATGGCAGCCATGGATGGCTTCAGTAGCGTCATGGCTGCCATGGTAACCGATCGGAGCCCTGAGATTTCACTGCTGGGGCTCTGATCAGAAGCTACCACTGCACCACCAATAAGGAGGGGAGGGGACCCTGTGCCCACTGCTACCAATGATTACAATACTGGGCGGCTTAGGTGCACTGCGCCACCAATGATTATAATTTATAATACTGCGGTATGGGGGGCGCACTGCCCCACCAATGAATGAAATTAACCCCATAATACAAATATAGACTGTGGGTACCAGCCATATCACAAAGACAGCCCTCGGCCTCAATGACAGGGATCCCACCGAACCATGCCAATTAACCACTCAGGTGCCACATTTGAGGGGTAAATTGCCTCAGTTTGCGGGATCGCCACTTCCTGTCATTGAGACCGGGTGCCGGGTATGTGATACGGCCGGCACCCGCAGTCTATATTTGTATTGAGGGTAATTCTCATTGATGGCGCAGCGGCCACAGACCCTCCCCTCGCCCTCACTATTACCTTCTCATCAGCAGTGTCAGCAGCAGCCGGATCAAAGTGCGTCCTTCTCCACTGTGCCGGCTCTAATGTGCGTCAGAAGTTTTTAGAGGCATTCAGCCCTGTGATGTGTGTCTGCCCCTATGACGTCACTAAAATAACGGCTATATCGCAGTTTCTTAATACAGCGGTATATCGTTAATGTCACGAACTATGGATCCGATCGCTCCAGATCCCACAGCTCTGACGTAGTGGTCTGTGACGGAGTCTGCGCACACACAGAGACCTCACGTGACCGGGGTATTACCACTCGGCTAACACCCCCCACTATACTTCGGTAACTGCCACCACGTGGGTTCCCGGTCCACGAGCCGACTATCCGGGTCATTCACTATCACACAGATCAGTGGATGAACCGGATATCACTTACTGACCAACCGCAGTCAATCACCCCCAGCTACAATTCCTAAATGCAATTTAACTAACTACCTGGTAACGTCTCTTCAAAGGCAAGGTACGTTGTTCAGCAGCTTAGAATATGGAAGACTTGGCCACTTAGATTTTATAATCTTTAATAAGCGGTAAAAAGCAGTGCATACAAGTCTAATGAAAATGACTATAAAACTACAGAATAATAATAACAATATAAATAATCACGACAGTTCAAATGAAAGGGAAAAAGATGAAAGAATACTTAGTTTCTCTGGAGGGTTTCAGATGGTCGTTCATATGTCCTTTTTGAATCCTTGCAAACCCCTTTTCAGTATGTATCAGGGGAGACCCTCAAAGTTCTTCTGATACAGGGATATGCTGTCAATTTCCAATTAAGTGTCTGGTGATGTTCCATGGGTCTCTCTCCTCTGTCCTTGTGCATGGATTTTTATGAACTCTCCCATGGGCAGGAGACTTACTCCTGTCAGCCAATGGCAGCAGAGTGACTGTGAAGCTTAGGGATTGGCCCCCAAGTGTTTTATGACCCCATCAAAGTTCAGTTCCTACAATGAGGATTATACTTAAGCTCGTATCTTCTTGATACATCGGCATATTTTTATACAGAATACATATTTGCGATCCTTATTTATTTACCTACAGAATGAGACCACACACGGTAATGCTGGGACCTGTAGTTCTTCTACCACCCATAGGTCAGCTAAGGAATCACATCCTCTAGTCATATTTAATACCCAATTAACCACAATACACTGTAGAGCCTGGATCTGGTGTCAGAAAGGGCATAAGTTGATTCATAAATGAAATATGAAAGTGGACTGGTTTTATGCCCAGAGCTAATTAAGGGCTATTAGCTCTCCTCAAACCAGACCTGGAAATTAATGACGTCACGCTCCAGCCAGGCTTGACAGCGAGCTGATCTTATCTCAAAGGGCAGGATGAGCTGGGCCTGGTATAGCTTTTATGACCTTTTATTGCTGGCCTTACAGAGTAGTGGTAATAAAAGTGTCCACCTATATCGTAGGCGACCCAGGCTTCAGAAAGATGAGAGTTCACATTTTATTTTTTACATATGCCAGAAGCATATAAGATGGCTACCCAGAGGAATTATGTATGTATGCCGGCACAGTTAATACCGGTTTATTATAGATTTTCTATTGGATTGAGATCTGGGCTTTGGCTAGGCCATTCCAACACGTTTACATGTTTCCCCTTAAACCACTCAAGTGTTGCTTTAGCAGTGTGTTTGGGGTCATTGTCCTGCTGGAAGGTGAACCTCCATCCAAGCCTCAAATCACGCACAGAGTGGGACAGGTTTTGCGTAAGAATATCCCTGTATTTAGCACCATCCGTCTTTTCCTCAACTCTGACCAGTCCCTGGCTTGTACTTCTCAACAACATTGTGCCTTACTTGTTTGGAGAGTTCCTTGGTCTTCATGGCAGTGTTTGGTTAGTGATGCCCCTTGCTTAGGTGTTGCAGCCTCTGGGGCCTTTCAAAAATGGTGTGTATATGTAATGACAGATCATGTGACACTTAGATTGCACACAGGTGGACATCATTTCACTATTTATGTGACTTCTAAAGGTAATTGGTTGCACAAGACCTTTTTATGGGCTTTCTAACAAATGGGGTGAATACATATGCACATGCCAATTTTCTGTTTTCTATTTCTAAGCAATAGTTTTATTTATATATTTTTCTCATTTCACTTCACCAACTTAGACTATTGTGTTCTGATCCATCACATAAAATTCTGATTAACAAAACATTGAACTTAAGGCTGTAATGTTACAAAACACAAAAAAAAGTCAAGGGGGGGTGAATATTTTTGCAAGGCACCATATTCTCTGGATACATCATCAGTATCTGATCGGTGGGGGTCCGACACCCAGGACCCCCGACGATCAGCTGTCTGAGAAGGCAGTAGTGCTGCGTCATTCTCTCTGCTTTTCCTAGGCTGAGTAACGACACCTTCATGTGTCACGTGGCCAAGTTGCAGCTTAGACTCTTAAAAGTGAATTGGGCTGAGCGTGATACCAAGCACAACCCGCTATACCATATACAACGCTGTGCTTGGTGAGCTGCGAGCCCCACCGATCACATACTGATGACTTATCCTGAGTATAGGTCATCAGTATAAAAATCTCAGAAAACCCTTTTACGTGTGCACAAAGAACACTGCTCCATCTAAAACTGGAATGTTCCCCACAAAAATGTATCTGATCACTCGTTTAGGGTTCATGCACATGACCGTATGTATTTTGCGGTCCGCAAAAACGGGTCCGCTAAAAATACGGGTGACGTCCGTGTGCATTTTGCGGAACAGAACAGCTGGATCCTAATAGAACTGTCCTATCCTTGTCCGTAACGCGGACAATAATAGGACATGTTTTTTTTGCGGAACGGAAAATCGGACATGCGGAAACGGAATGCACACGGAGTAACCTCCCTTTTTTTTTAAATGAATGGTTCCGCATACGGTCTGACAAAAAAAGACACGGGAAGAAAATACGTTCGTGTGCTTGAGCCCTTACTCTTAGGACCTGCACTAGTTTTCTTACATCAGGCACATTCTGCCCATTCCCATATTGAATGGTAAATGTGACTGACAGCTTTTCTCTAGCATTGTACACTGTCAGCACAATACCTTTTCAACATTACGGTATGAAGCATATTCAGCAGGTGAGGACTGGTTACAAACGTAGGCCTCATCCACATTTCTGTGTCATTTTAAAATTTGTGAAAAAAAAATATCCTTGTTTCATCCGTGAAGATGTCCGTGAAGGATCGGTGCTTGGTCCGTGTGTCTGTTATTAGCCTCCTTGTCATCTGTAATCCACGGATGTTGCTCAGCTGGAAATTAACTTCCAGAGCACAGAGGTCGCAATAATGCACAAGTGTCATAGATGCCCGCACAGACACTATTATTCTTTGAAAAAAGACTGATGCGTATGAATATGCATAGGCTTTCACTGCACATGAGTGCATGAGTGACAGACAACAGAGGGTTGTAGTCAATGGAGAACATTCAAAACAAGGTCATGTTACCAGTGGGATTCCACAGGGATCTGTACTGGGACCAATTTTGTTTAATATCTTCATAAGTGATATTGCAAATGGCCTCGATGGTAAGGTTTGTCTTTTTGCTGATGACAAAGATATGTAACAGGGTTGATGTTCCTGGAGGGAAACGCTAAATGGAAAAGGATTTAGGAAAACTAGAAGAATGGTCAGAACTCTGGCAACTGAAATTTAATGTGGATAAGTGCAAGATAATGCACCTGGGGCGTAAAAACCCAAGGGCAGAATATAGAATATTTGACACAGTCCTGACCTCAGTATCTGAGGAAAGGGATTTAGGAGTAATTATTTCAGAAGACTTAAAGGTGGGCAGACAATGTAATAGAGCAGCACGAAATGCCAGCAGAATGCTTGGATGTATAGGGAGAGGTATAAGCAGTAGAAAGAGTGAAGTGCTTATGCCGCTGTACAGAACACTGGTGAGACCTCACTTGGAGTATTGTGCGCAGTACTGGAGGCCATATCTCCAGAAGGATATAGATACTCTAGAGAGAGTTCAGAGAAGAGCTACTAAACTGGTCCATGGATTGCAGGATAAAACTTACCAGGAAAGATTAAAGGACCTAACATGTATAGCTTGGAAGAAAGAAGAGACAGAGGGGATATGAAACTTTTAAATACATAAAGGGAATCAACAAGGTAAAAGAGGAGAAAATATTTAAAAGAAGAAAAACTACCACAAGAGGACACAGTTTTAAATTAGAGGGGCAAAGGTTTAAAAGTAATATAAGGAAGTATTACTTTACTGAGAGAGTAGTGGATGCATGGAATAGCCTTCCTGCAGAAGTGGTAACTGCAAATACAGTGAAGGAGTTTAAGCATGCATGGGATAGGCATAAGGCCATCCTTCATATAAGATAGGGCCAGGGACTATTCATAGTACTTAGTATATTGGGCAGACTAGATGGACCAAATGGTTCTTATCTGCCGACACATTCTATGTTTCTATGATGAGCGCCTGCGCGCTGTGTAGTTTTTGGGAGCGAAGTTCCTGTATTGGGCCAGCAGAGGGAGCTGTGCAGCTGGAGATGGGATGTTTGGCGCATTTTTCCAGACATGTGCGGTGACTTCTTGTAGGCTTTGCTGCGGCCGGTCCCTATGTACAAGTAGCCACTCCTCTTGTATGTTCTCTGCCTGTAATTTCACCTGCATGTTCTCAGTTGATCCATGTTGGAAGTGAAATGATGGCTGTCGAATACATGTGAGTGAGCAGTCACATGTCCTTATTATGACCACATGCAATGTTATATAGGGAGTCTGCAGGCCATTATGTGTGCACATAGGGCATAGTTGCTTGCTCTAGTGAGGCAACTTAAAGGGGGCCTTTAAACATGGACTGTGTATCACTAGAGCTTGGTTATAGTATTTTGTTAACAGTGGGGGTTTTCTAGAACCCTGAAAAATCACAAAAAATAAGGCTGTGGTGCCGATCTGCGGCTCCTTCAAAGCTTTACTGTACACTCTGATTTGGGCATTATGTCTAATACTGAACCCCTTAGAGTGCAGTGGCCTGCTTTCTCATCATTAGTAGGGTCCCAATGACTGAATCCCATTGATCCCACAGTTATTTAGTATTTATTTTTATAGAGCTTGCATATTGCGCAGCGCCGTACAGACATTGCCGTCTCTCACATCACTGCTTGTTTCCAATTTTTTTGTGTGTTGGGGAACTGGAGTACCTGGAGGAAAGCCACACAAATACGAGGGGTAGCATCATGCTTGCCAACTCTCCTAGAATGTCTCCTGAAACAGTGAAGACCTCCCAGATTCACAGATGATTTGACAAATTTCCCAATGGCAGAAGAGTCTCCCAGCACCACCCAGTGACCGACCCTAATTGTGTGTGGCACTGTTATGGAAACCCTGTGTATGGCTGTGTTATGGCGGCACTGTTATGGAAGTCTTGTTTATGGTGGCACTTTTATGGGAGCCCTGTGTATAGCTCTTTCATGGTGGCACTTAAGGAAGCCCTGTGTGTAGCTCTGTTATGGGGGCACTGTTAGGGAAGCCATGTGTATAGCGGCACTGTTAGGGAAGCCCTGTTTTTGGGGGCACTGTTAGGGAAGTCCTGTGTGTAGCGGCACTGTTAGGGAAGCCCTGTGTTGGGGGGCACTGTTAGGGAAGCCCTGTGTTGGGGGCCACTGTTAGGGAAGCCCTGTGTTGGGGGCCACTGTTAGGGAAGCTTTGTGTATGGGGGCACTGTTAGGGAAGCCCTGTGTATAGCGGCACTGTTAGGGAAGCCCTGTGTTTGGGGGCACTGTTAGGGAAGCCCTGTGTTTGGGGGCACTGTTAGTAAAAGCCCTGTGTTTGGGGGCACTGTTAGTAAAAGCCCTGTGTTTGGGGGCACTGTTAGGGAAGCCCTGTGTTTGGGGGCACTGTTAGGGAAGCCCTGTGTTTGGGGGCACTGTTAGGGAAGCTTTGTGTTTGGGGGCACTGTTAGGGAAGCTTTGTGTATGGGGGCACTGTTAGGGAAGCTTTGTGTATGGGGGCACTGTTAGGGAAGCCCTGTGTATAGCGGCACTGTTAGGGAAGCCCTGTGTATAGCGGCACTGTTAGGGAAGCCCTGTGTTTGGGGGCACTGTTAGGGAAGCCCTGTGTTTGGGGGCACTGTTAGGGAAGCCCTGTGTTTGGGGGCACTGTTAGGGAAGCTTTGTGTATGGGGGCACTGTTAGGGAAGCTTTGTGTATGGGGGCACTGTTAGGGAAGCCCTGTGTATAGTGGCACTGTTAGGGAAGCCCTGCGTTTGGGGGCACTGTTAGGGAAGCCCTGTGTATCGCGGCACTGTTAGGGAAGCCCTGTGTTTGGGGGCACTGTTAGGGAAGCCCTGTGTTTGGGGGCACTGTTAGGTAAGCCCTGTGTATAGCGGCACTGTTAGAGAAGCCCTGTGTATAGCGGCACTGTTAGGGAAGCCCTGTGTATAGCGGCACTGTTAGGGAAGCCCTGTGTATGGGGGCACTGTTAGGGAAGCATTGTGTATGGGGGCAGTGGTCTTATGTTTAGTGTATGATGTCAGATACATTTAATATTGTCTACATTTGCTATTTCTGCATGGAAGACAGTTATAGAGCAGACTAGTAATGGTTCCCTGCATAAATAGCAAACTCCTAATATTATGTAGACATATGTATTTTATATATATGAATTACTGCAACTTTTGTACTCCTCCTCGGTTAAAAATACTCCTCAAAAATGCTAAAAGAACAAAATGTAGTGCGACCTCTGCCAGAGCATCTACTATTAGTCTTCAGTAAAAAACGGACGCACCACGGACACCACACGGATGCCTTCTGTGTTGTGTCATTGATTTTCAGGGACCCATAGACTTCAATGGATGTGTTTGGTCCGCCTAATGCACCAAAGTAGTCCATGTCTCCATGATTTTTTTACTGACCTATGGTCAGTAATAAAAAATACTGATGTATGAACAGACACATTCAAATCAATAGGTACGTGTGCTGTCCGTGGAAAATGCGGACATCACACCTCAGTGAAAAACTGAAATGTGGGCAAGACCTTACCCATGACCTGTAACTGCAAAGGTAAAGAGGACATGTCAGCTCCTCTCACATGCTAAGTTTAAATACTTGTATTCCCCATAATATAACGATTCTGGGTCATCTGTTTTTATACAACTCTGCATTGTTTTGTTACTCTGTTATTCTTCTTTGAAATTTTTGAATATAGCGACAGTTGGGTATATCCGTACACAATCTAAGGCCAATTTCACACAGTAGCTTTAGTTCCCTGACTGAAGCCAATAGCAGACCGTGACGGATAGGAGCCTCCCTAACGTCGCCTGCGGTGGTAGGGAGGCTCCTCACCGTTGCAGAGGCTCCTCACATTTCTCCAGTTGTTTTTTCATAGGAAATACAATAAAAAGCAAAAAGTACTAGTTAAGGATTAAGATGTAATAAACTTTATCTGTTTTCTGGAGAAGGTGTTTGATTTAATGAAGCACTAACAGGTTCACTAGAATGGATCCCCTGCTGTTGTGAAACCTGTACGCCAGGACTAGGCTTGTCTCTTGTGGAAATCCTTTATTTAGTAGCGGATGTGGGAGGAAAATTGAAGTTGGCAAGACAGCAGAGAACAGAACGGACATCTGTTTTGCAGCTGGGAAATACAGGACAAATATAAGCGTTTTGTAGGAAATCAGCCCCTGAAATAGGCTTCTGAAAGTAAGCGAGCACATAATCCTCTATACACAAATATATACAGCAACAAAGTGGCAAGGCTGAAAAAAGTCATCCGTCCAATTCAGCCTGTTATCAAGAGGAAGGCAAAAACTAACCCTCATGAGGTAGAAGCCAATTTTTCTCATTTTAGGGGAAAAAAATTCCTTCCCAATCAGACTAACTCCCTGGATCAACGACCCCTCTCTAGTAGCTATATCCTGTAATATTATTACACTCCAGAAATACATCCAGGCCCCTCTTGAATTCCTTTATTGTACTCGCCATCACCACCTCCTCAGGCAGAGAGTTCAATAGTCTCACTGCTCTTACCGTAAAGAATCCTCTTCTGTGTTGATGTAGAAACCTGAATATTTGTAGATTTTGGGGGAGAATGGGGCGAGCTGCTCTGACTGGTGAACCCAGTCCTTCCATGTTGCGGCTTGGAAAATGACTGGTTACATGCGACTTCTCCCACCATTAACAGCAATCAGCGGATGGCTTCTTTTTAAAGGATTTATCTTTGTGAAACAAACCTTTTTAGAAGAGTTGTCACAACTACATTATTATAAGGCAACCTGAACATTGTAGAAGTCAGCCCCTGACTCCAATCCACTCCGTGACCCAGATTACACATTAGATTGTCCTTCTGTTGTGAGCAGTGTTAGGTCTATACAAGTTTTGAAACACAAATGCCATTCATTGTGGTAAATGGTGAAGAGCAGTGATTAACCCCTTCCCGTGTATGCATTTTGGGCCTTAGTCACCATGCAATTTTTGTTCATTTTTTCATAGTCACATTCCAAGAGCTATAACTTTTTCATTTTTCCTTTGATGTCGTCATAGGAGAGCATGTTTTTTTTGTGGGACAAGTTGTAGTTTTTTATGGCACCATTTTGGCGTACACATAGTTAACCATTTTGGTTAGCTATTATTAACTCTTTCTGGGGGATGGGAAAAGAAACTGCAATACTTCCTATGAGATTACATTGTAAATTTTGCAACATTTGCTTTGCATCATAAATAACATGATTACTTAAGGGCTCTTTCACATCTGCGTTATAGTCTTCCGGCATAGAGTTCCGTCGTCGGGGCTCTATGCCAGAAGAATACTGATCAGGATTTTCCTAATGCATTCTGAATGGACAGTCCGTCCTTCAGGATGCATCAGGATGTCTTCCGTTCCGGAACGGAACGTTTTTTGGCCGCTGCAAATAGCGCAGCATGCTGCGCTTTTTGCTCCGGCCAAAAATCCGGAACACTTGCCGCAAGGCCGGATCCGGAATGAATGCCCATTGAAAGGCATTGATCCGGATCCGGCCTTAAGCTAAACGTCGTTTCGGCGCATTGCCGGATGCGACGTTTAGCTTTTTCTCAATGGTTACCATGGCTGCCGGGACGCTAAAGTCCTGGCAGCCATGGTAAAGTGTAGTGGGGAGCGGGGGAGCAGCATACTTACATCCGTGCGGCTCCCTGGGCGCTCCAGAGTGACGTCAGGGCGCCCCAAGCGCATGGATCACGTGATCGCATGGACACGTCATCCATGCGCATGGGGCGCTCTGACGTAATTCTGGAGCGCCCCGGGAGCCGCACGGATGGTAAGTATGCTGCTCTCCCGCTCCCCACTACTACTATGGCAACCAGGACTTTAATAGCGTCCTGGGTGCCATAGTAACACTGAAAGCATTTTGAAGACGGATCCGTCTTCAAATGCTTTCAGTACACTTGCGTTTTTCCGGATACGGCGTGTAATTCCGGCAAGTGGAGTACACGCCGGATCCGGACAACGCAAGTGTGAAAGAGGCCTTATTCTCCTGGTCAGTACAACTACAGCGATACCAAACACATCCTACGACCCATAACTTATTTTCCATTCTGAAGAGCTTTTGAGGGCTTGATTTTTGCATGACAACTTGTGGTTTTCATTGATACCATTTTGGGGCACATAACACTTTTTGATCGCCTTTTATGCAGTTTTTTTTAAAGGCAAACAAACAAAACAAAAATGCAATCCTGCAATTTTTTTTACTTTTTTTTTTTATGCCGTTGATCATTTATTCTCGCTCATGGGGGTGCCGATGTCTGACAGAGGGAGCCTCCTCCCTCTTAACCACTTAGGTGCTGCAGTCACTATTGACTGTGTCTTAAGGAGTTAGGGCAGGAGCCCGGCTGTCATGTGAGAGCCAGGCTCCTGCCCTCCACTGCACAGGAAACCCGTGGAATGCATAAGAAATTTGCTTCCCTTTTTTTTTTTTTTTTTTTTTTTTTTTCTTCACCATACAGCGTATTTCCTACATTGCAGGGTTATTAAAGGGTTTTCCAGGAGTAAAATATTGATGACCTAGCCTCAGGATAGGTGATCAATATCCATAGGTGGGGGTCTGACTCCTTCCACTGATCAGCTGTTTGAAGAGGGCGTGGCACTCAATTAAGCGATGCAGCCTCTTTTTAGACCAGTGACGTCACGGTCATCAGTCACATGGCCTAGGCGAAGCTCCGTCCCATTCAAGCCTGGGGTGCAAAACCAGGCAAGCTGCCATGCAGTATATGGCTTGTTATGTTGTGAGGAATGTCCATGTGATCCTGTTAAGCAGCTGATTGACAGGGGTGCTGGGATTGGGACGCCCACCGATCTGATATTGATGAGGATCAGTGTTGTACTCCCAGAAAACCCCTTTATGGTACGTTAATAGCCATCACTGCAGAGCTCTTTGAAGTGAGGGCACAGCTGATATTATTCGATGTACTAAAGCTGAATATACAGTACAGACCAAAAGTTTGGACACACCTTCTCATTCAAAGAGTTTTCTTTATTTTCATGACTATGAAAATTGTAGATTCACACTCAAGGCATCAAAACTATGAATTAACACATGTGGAATTATATACATAACAAAAAAGTGTGAAACAACTGAAAATATGTCATATTCTAGGTTCTTCAAAGTAGCCACCTTTTGCTTTGATTACTGCTTTGCACACTCTTGGCATTCTCTTGATGAGCTTCAAGAGGTAGTCACCTGAAATGGTTTTCACTTCACAGGTGTGCCCTGTCAGGTTTAATAAGTGGGATTTCTTGCCTTATAAATGGGGTTGGGATCATCAGTTGCTTTGTGGAGAAGTCAGGTGGATACACAGCTGATAATCCTACTGAATAGACTGTTAGAATTAAGATATTGATTCCAAGGAAGTGGTTACAAACTGATCCACCCACAATACGAGAATGGCTCACTGAGTTGCAGAAAATTCAAGGTTTTGAAAGAAGGAGATGGCGTATTCTACTCAAGCCCTCAAAATTTGAGAAAATCTGGAGCAAGTGGACCGATTATCTAACTCCCGCTAAAGCACTCCAACTGTTTGGACTTTAACCAAGATTAGTTAATTTGCTTTTCTTTTTTTTGGTACCATGCATTGTAATTTACAATGGAACATTACTTATGTTTTCAACATCATCAGTATTATGCTTAGTTTATTGATCTTTTCGTAATATGAGAATTAATATTGGGTTACTGACTGGTACTTACTCCTCATTCCCTCTTTCCCTACTTTCACCCTCTCTTTTCTCCCTCCATTCCCCTTCCCCTACCTTCCACTGTCCCACTACTTAACCGAGTTTCTTCTTACTCCCCGTTATTTCAGAAAGTTGTGATTTGCATTACTTACTTAAATGCGTTTCTATGTTTATTGAGAGTGATGTAACTCTCATACTTGTAATCTAAATTCTTCACAAAAAATAATAAAAAAAGAATTTACAAGAATTTGTATTATGGCAAGAAAACAGCAGCTAAGTAAAGAAAAACGAGTGGCCATCATTACTTTAAGAAATGAAGGTCAGTCAGTCTGAAAAACTTTGAAAGTGTCCCCAAGTGCAGTCACAAAAACCATCAAGCGCTACAAAGAAACTGGCTCACATGCGGACCGCCCCAGGAAAGGAAGACCAATAGTCACCTCTGCTGCGGAGGATAAGTTCATCCGAGTCACCAGCCTCAGAAATCGCAGGTTAACAGCAGCTCAGATTAGAGACCAGGTCAATGCCACACAGAGTTCTAGCAGCAGACACATCTCTAGAACAACTGTTAAGAGGAGACTGTGTGAATCAGGCCTTCATAGTAGAATATCTGCTAGGAAACCACTGCTAAGGACAGGCAACAAGCAGAAGAGACTTGTTAGGGCTAAAGAACACAAGGAATGGACATTAGACCAGTGGAAATTTGTGCTTTGGTCTGATGAGTCAAAATTTGAGATCTTTGGTTCCAACCACCGTGTCTTTGTGCGACGCAGAAAAGGTGAACGGATGGACTCTACATGCCTGGTTCCCACCGTGAAGCATGGAGGAGGAGGTGTGATGGTGGGGGGTGCTTTGCTGGTGACACTGTTGGGGATTTATTCAAAATTGAAGGCATACTGAACCAGCATGGCTACAACAGCATCTTGCAGCGGCATGCTATTCCATCTGGTTTGCGTTCAGTTGGACCATCATTTATTTTTCAACAGTAAAATGGCCCCAAACACACCTCCAGGCTGTGTAAGGGCTATTTGACCATGAAGGAGAGTGATGGGGTGCTGCGCCAGATGACCTGGCCTCCACAGTCACCGGACCTGAACCCAATCGAGATGGTTTGGGGTGAGCTGGACCGCAGAGTGAAGGATCTCCTTCAAGACTGTTGGAAGACCATTTCAGGTGACTACCTCTTTAAGCTCATCAAGAGAATGCCAAGAGTGTGCAAAGCAGTAATCAAAGCAAAAGGTGGCTACTTTGAAGAACCTAGAATATGAAATATTTTCAGTTGTTTCACACTTTTTTGTTATGTATATAATTCCACATGTGTTAATTCATAGTTTTGATGCCTTCAGTGTGAATCTACAATTTTCATAGTCATGAAAATAAAGAAAACTCTTTGAATGAGAAGGTGTGTCCAAACTTTTGGTCTGTACTGTATTTGGATCAACACATTGTAATATTAGGATTGGGTGTAATATGACCGAATTCTCACAAAGCCTGGAAGATGTAAATCACAGATGCAGACTAGGTACATTAGCACACAGCTACACTGAAGTCTAGAGAAGAGCTCTGGAGCATTTGTTCAGATGTTTTGTAGAAGTTTCCTCATATATGGCATATATAGTTTACACTACCCTTTGTGTATTCTCTGATGTACATTACATAAGCAGGTTTAAAGGGATTTTCCATCTTACTGTGAAAATGATTGATCATCCTTCTAGTTAATAGTAACTAGAAAGTGGATTTCTGACCCCTTTTCATGAGTAAAAAAAATAAGGACCAAGAAATACAGCAACCGGGCATGCCACCCGAAGTCTTTACCGGGGAAGCCTTTTTGCTTAATCAGAGTTTGCAGTTTTCTTTGTATCTTGTAGTGTGGTCTATAGAGTACACTGAAAATATTTTTTTGTAGTTTCACCCACAAGGTTTTAACATCCTCATAATCTTAAAGGGGTTGTCTAGAATTACAGCGACAGACTGCAGTTCCTAGCACCCACCGCAGGAAATGATTCTGAGGGCCCACCATCTGTTTATACAGGACATGTAAATTTATAAGTAATTTTTATTATCACTGTACATGCAAAAGGTTTACCCCTTTCTTCTTGGCAGTCTTCCTTTTTTGTGTTTTCGTTTTTCATTCCCTGCCTCCTGGAGCCATAATTTTTTTATTTTTCCGTTCACATAGCCATATCAGGGCTTGTTTTTTGCTGGACAAGTTGTAATTTCTAATGGTACCATTTACTATTGCAAAAATTCCTAAATGGGGTGGAATTGGAAAGAAAAAAAAACAGTTTTTGCCTCAGTTTTATGGGTTTTGTTTTTACAACATTGCCTATGCAGTAAAACTAACTTGTTTCCTTCATTCTACAGGTCAGTACAAATACAGTGATACCACATTGATATAGTTTTTCTTGTGTTTTAATACCGTAAAAAATAAAAACTGGGAAAACATTTTTTCTCTTTGCATCACCATATTTTGACCCTAATTTTTTTCAAAGTTACGGCAATGGAACTGTGCAAGGGCTCAATTCTTTGCAGGGTGATCTGTACTTTTTATTAATACCATTTTGGACTGTGGTTTTTTTTAATCACTTTTTATAAAAAAAAAAATTGGGAGGTGAAGCCTCCTTAGTGGCCTTTAACGTGCGATCATTAGATCATTTGTCCCCCACACTGCAATGAATTAATATTGCAATATGAGGGACTTGCGCTATTTTCCTATGGAGCACTGCCACCTGCAGGGCTCTATAAGAACTACTGATCTATTAGTGTGGAACGCTTCAGAGATCCAGACTATTAAGCCTCATGCACAGGTCCGTGAACCATGTGATACCGGACTGGATTTCTTCTGAGTGCAGGAGCGCACGGTGTCATTGGTGGCTATGACGCAGTTACGCTTCCTGCTGCCGTCGCAGTACAGTGATACACTGGTATAGATCATACCAGTGTACTACTGTACTGCGGCGGCAGCAGGAAGCGCACGGCGTCATAGCAACCAATGACGCCGTGTGCTCCTGCACTCAGAAGAAATCCAGGCTGGTATCACACGGTCTGTGTTTCACGGACGTGTGCATGAGGCTTTAGAGAGAACAAATGGCTTCCCCGATCTCCACACAGGGAAGCCGTTTACGCCCCGGGAGTGCAGCGACTAGGCAACATCCACCTCAGATGCCGTGGTCATAATCGCAGACATTAAACCAAAAGAAACCCCCCAGCAATGGCATCTGCTGTGCTTCCGATCAGGAGCCATCTTTAAAGACCCAGCTTCCGACGTCCATGTACATCAGCCTTCGGGAAAGGGTTAATAGAGGATCAAGTTAATGGGTGGACACAGACTGAAACGGTTTCTGCAAAAGAAGTAACATTGAGGACTCGGCACGTAATCCTGTTCAGCCACCCCCCTGCATCTTGCCTCTGTGTTTTCCTTCATTGTACATCCTGATGAATATCACATGCACGGGTGCAAACATTACAAAACCTCTGCAACAGAAATCACAATGGAGGACATTTACTCATGTCTGTAATAGGTGGTAAAAGGTACTGGGATAAAGCGAGCACATTTTTACACTTTCTAATGTAGGTTTACACTGTCTACAGTATATAATAGTCAGGAGTAGTAAATCTGGCCCAGTGTTATCTGCTGGACACTACATGTAGACGATCCATGAAATCACACAGCAGCGCTGTACTAAGGGAGAAAATAATGCAGGGTCCACCTGGAAGAAGCTCATGTGTAGATGTTCTGTAGAGTGTTCCTCATGTATGTATTTTACACTTCGCTATGTGTATTCTCTGATGTACATTACATAAGCAGGTTTAAAGGGATTTTCCATCTTACTCCTCATGTATGTATTTTACACTTCGCTATGTGTATTCTCTGATGTACATTACATAAGCAGGTTTAAAGGGATTTTCCATCTTACTGTGGAAATGATTGATCATCCTTCTACAGTGCCTTGCAAAAGTATTCACCCTCTTGACTTTTTTTTGTATTTTGGTGCCTCACAACCTGGAATTAACATGGATTGTTTGAGGATTTGCATGATTTAATTTACAGAACATGCCCACAGCTTGGAAGATGTTTTTTTTTTTTTTGTTTATTGTGAAGCAAACAACAAATAGGACAAAATAACAGAAAAAGTCAATGTGCATAACTATTCACCCCCTAAAGTGAATACTTTGTAGAGCCACCTTTTGCGTCAATCACAGCTCCAAGTCGCTTTGGATAAGTCTCTATAAGCTTGCCACATCTTAGCACTCTGATTTTTGCCCATTCCTCCTTGCAAAACTGCTCCAGCTCCTTCACGTTGGATGGGTTGAGCTTGTGAACAGCAATCTTTAAGTCTGACCACAGATTTTCTATTGGATTGAGATCTGGGCTTTGACTAGGCCATTCCCACACACTTACATGTTTCCCCTTAAACCACTCAAGTGTTGCTTTAGCAGTGTATTTGGGGTCATTGTCCTGCTAGAAGGCGATCCTCCGTCCTAGCCTCAAATCACACACAGAGTGGTACAGGTTTTGCTCAAGAATATCCCTATATTTAGCACCATCCATCTTTCCCTCAACTCTGACCAGTTTTCCCAGTTCCAGCTGCTGAAAAACATCTCACAGCATGATGCTGCCACCACCATGTCTCACTGTGGGGATGGTGTTCTTTGGGTGATGTGATTTGTTGTGTTTGCTCCACACATAGCGTTTTCTTTGATGGCCGAAAAGTTCAATTTTAGTCTCCTCAGACCAGAGCACCTTCCTCCATACATTTTGGAAGTCTCCCACATGCCTTTCCGCAAACTCACAATGTGCCTTTTTTGTTTTTAGCTGAAAGTAATGGCTTTCTTCTGGCCACTCTGCCATAAAGCCCAACTCAAGGGAGCGTACGGCTTATTGTCATCCTATGTACAGATACTCCAGTCTGCAACTCTGCAGCTCCTCCAGGGTTACCTTAGGTCTCTGTGTTGCCTCTCTGATTAATGCCCTCCTTGCCCGGTCCGTGAGTTTTGGTGGGCGGCCGTCTCTTGGCATATTTGCTGTTGTACTATGTTCTTTCCATTTGGTTATGATAGATTTGATGGTGCTCCTGGGGATCATCAAAGATTTGAATATTTTTTATAACCCTGACTTTTACTTCTCAACAGCATTGTCCCTTACTTGTTTGGAGAGTTCCTTGGTCTTCATGGCAGTGTTTGGTTAGTGATGTCCCTTGCTTAGGTGTTGCAGCCTCTGGGGCCTTTCAAAAAAAGTGTGTATATGTAATGACAGATCATGTGACACTTAGATTGCACACAGGTGGACATCATTTCACTATTTATGTGACTTCTGAAGATAATTGGTTGCACCAGAACTTTTTATGGGCTTTCTAACAAAGGGGGTGAATACATACGCACATGCCAAAACATTGAACTTAAGGCTGTAATTTAACAAAATACGAAAAAAGTCAAGGGGGGTGAATACTTTTGCAAGGCACTGTAGTAAATGGAAGGTGGATTTCTGGCCCCTTGTCATGAGTTAAAAAAAAAAAAAAAAAGGTCCAAGAAATACAGCAACCGGGCGTGCCACCCGAAGTCTTTAACTGGGAACCCTTTTTGCTTTATCAGCGTTTGCAGTTTTCTGGAGCATATGGAAAATAGTTTATTTTTTTCTACTTTTCTCTGAATCATTCTTCTGGGAAGCGAAAAGAAAGCATTGACCCATAGAAGAAAACTGACAGAAAAGCTGATGAGAGTAGTCCTTTCATTATAGGTAACACATTCTGACTTTACCTCCATTTGTTCAGTATGAAGGAGATACACCCATGTGTCAGTGTGACATGGAAATACCCTGTTATATGGCTCTCCTCACCTAGTCTGTCACAATTACAGAAACTGCATACCACTGTCAAGGTGGGAAAGAACACAAAAGGAAACTCCCAAGTTCCTCAGTAGTGCAGGGAAATGGTGCGTTTAAGTAGAAAAATACCCAGACCTCCACGTGAGCTCCACCTCTATTTTCTCTTAGTACAGCGCTGCTGTGTGATTTCATGGATCGTCTACATGTAGTGTCCAGCAGAAAACACTGGGCCTCATTTCCTGATCCTGACTAATATATATATATATATATATATATATATATATATATAGTGAAAAATAGCCAGCAGCACTCCAAATCAATTCAAATGTTGAAGATTTATTGGACCCAAAATCAGGCGACGTTTCAACAGCTTGTTGCTGTCTTTATCAAGCAACAGTCTTGATAAAGACAGCAACAAGCTGTTGAAACGTCGCCTGATTTTGGGTCCAATAAATCTTCAACATTTGAATTGATTTGGAGTGCTGCTGGCTATTTTTCACTTCTAGTACATTGGACCTAGGCGCTGGTCCACACTGGCCGGACGTGCACCCCCTGCTTATACAGTGTGCTGCTTCCTCACTTTCCTCAAATTATATATATATATATATATATATATATATATATATATATATTATACTCGATTTATCCGCCAGAATTTTGGTTCACAGTGTTGCAACTCAAAGGGATTCTGTCACCTCTTTTTACCCTATAGAGCTGCGGACATGCAGGGCTAGATCGCCGCTATCCTGTCCACAATATACCTGTCCCATAGCTCTGTTTGGTTTTATTGTGTGTAAAAAATGATTTCATATATAAATATATATATATATATATATATACAGACGTGGACAAAATTGTTGGTACCCTTTGGTCAATGAAAGAAAAAGTCACAATGGTCACAGAAATAACTTTAATCTGACAAAAGTAATAATAAATTAAAATTCTATAAATGTTAACCAATGAAAGTCAGACATTGTTTTTCAACCATGCTTCAACAGAATTATGTAAAAAAATAAACTCATGAAACAGGCATGGACAAAAATGATGGTACCCCTAACTTAATATTTTGTTGCGCAACCTTTTGAGGCAATCACTGCAATCAAACGCTTCCTGTAACTGTCAATGAGACATCTGCACCTCTCAGCAGGTATTTTGGCCCACTCCTCATGAGCAAACTGCTCCAGTTGTGTCCGGTTTGAAGGGTGCCTTTTCCAGACTGCATGTTTCAGCTCCTTCCAAAGATGCTCAATAGGATTGAGGTCAGGGCTCATAGAAGGCCACTTTAGAATAGTCCAATTTTTTCCTCTTAGCCATTCTTGGGTGTTTTTAGCGGTGTGTTTTGGGTCATTGTCCTGTTGCAAGACCCATGACCTGCGACTGAGACCAAGCTTTCTGACACTGGCTAGTACATTTCTCTCTAGAATTCCTTGATAGTCTTGAGATTTCATTGTACCCTGCACAGATTCAAGACACCCTGTGCCAGACGCAGCAAAGCAGCCCCAGAACATAACAGAGCCTCCTCCATGTTTCACAGTAGGGACAGTGTTCTTTTCTTGATATGCTTCATTTTTTCGTCTGTGAACATACAGCTGATGTGCCTTGGCAAAAACTTCGATTTTTGTCTCATCTGTCCACAGGACATTCTCCCAGAAGCTTTGTGGCTTGTCAACATGTAGTTTGGCATATTCCAGTCTTGCTTTTTTATGATTCGTTTTCAACAATGGTGTCCTCCTTGGTCGTCTCCCATGTAGTCCACTTTGGCTCAAACAACGACGGATGGTGCGATCTGACACTGATGTTCCTTGAGCATGAAGTTCACCTTGAATCTCTTTAGAAGTCTTTCTAGGCTCTTTTGTTACCATTCGGATTATCCGTCTCTTAGATTTGTCATCAATTTTCCTCCTGCGGCCACGTCCAGGGAGGTTGGCTACAGTCCCATGGATCTTAAACTTATGAATAATATGTGCAACTGTACTCACAGGAACATCTAGTTGCTTGGAGATGGTCTTATAGCCTTTACCTTTAACATGCTTGTCTATAATTTTCTTTCTGATCTCTTGAGACAGCTCTTTCCTTTGCTTCCTCTGGTCCATGTCGAGTGTGGTACACACCATATCACCAAACAACACAGTGATTACCTGGAGCCATATATATAGGCCCAATGGCTGATTACAAGGTTGTAGACACCTGTGATGCTAATTAGTGGACACACCTTGAATTAACATGTCCCTTTGGTCACATTATGTTCTGTGTTTTCTAGGGGTACCATCATTTTTGTCCATGCCTGTTTCATGAGTTTATTTTTTTACATAATTCTGTTGAAGCATGGTTGAAAAACAATGTCTGACTTTCATTGGTTAACATTTATAGAATTTTAATTTATTATTACTTTTGTCAGATTAAAGTTATTTCTGTGACCATTGTGACTTTTTCTTTCATTGACCAAAGGGTACCAACAATTTTGTCCACGTCTGTATATATATATATGTGTGTAAATCAGCCTGGTAAGGAACCCAAGGGGCTGCACTAACCATTCTGGAGCCCAGCACCGCCCCCTGTGAAGGAGCCCAGCACCGCCTGTAACCAGGAATCTCCTCCTGGCTCACACAGTCAGATCGACGTAATCTCGCGATGCGCAGTGCCAGCATAGTGTTCATTCCCTGTGCTGGTATTACCCTCAGGGAAGGAACTGCGCATGCGCGAGCTCGCGCACCGCGAGATTACGGCGATCTGACTGTGTGAGCCAGGAGGAGATTCCTGGTTACAGACGGTGCTGGGCTCCTTCACAGGGGGCGGTGCTGGGCTCCAGAACGGTTAGTGCAGCCCCTTGGGCTTCTTACCAGGCTGATTTACACAAATATATATATATATATATATATATATATATATATATATATATATATCAATCATCTTTTACACTCAATAAAAGCACTCAGAGATATGGAACAGGTATATTGCGGACATGCTAGCGGCGATCTAGTCGTGCATGTCCGCATCTCTATAGGGTAAAAAGAGATGACAGAATCCTAAGTCCATTCCCTTCCATTTCCTGCTAACCCACGCTGGTTCCAGGACAAGTCAGAAAAAAGTGTCTTAAACAATTGATAGATTTGTACCAGTTTTTGGTGCAAATTGTTCCAGAATTCAGACATGAGTAAATGTCCTCCATTGTGATTTTCTTTTTGCAGAGCTTTTGTAATGTTTGCATGTGATAGTTATCAGGATGCACATGGAGGAAAATATGGAGGGAAGATGATATGCTAAGTCTTCAAGAGATCATGCTGCTATGTCAGTCCTTATGTAGAAACGGTTTCAGTCTGTCCACCTATGAACCTGATCCTCTATTAACCCTTTCTTGAGGACTTCTGTACATGTATGTCGGAAGTTGGGTATTTAAAGATCACTAGCACAGCGGGTGCCAATGCTGGGAGGTTTCTGCTGTTTTAACATCTGTGACTGACCATGGCATCTGAGGTGGCTGTCGCCTAGAGCGCTGCACTCCTGGGGCCTGAACAGCTTCCTGTGCGGAGATCGGGGAAGCTATTTGTTCTCTCTAATAGTCTGGATCTCTGAAGATCAGTAATTCTATTTTTTACTACTTTTTTTATTTATTTTTTCAGTATTAAAACACAAGAAAAACTATATCAAAGTGGTATCGCTGTAATTGTACTGACATGGAGAAGGAAGGGAACAAGTTAGTTTTACTGCATAGGGCAGTGTTGGCGAAACTATGGCACGGGTGCCAGAGGCGGCACTCAGAGCCCTCTCTGTGGGCACCCACACCCTGAAAAAAGTCTAAGGCATGCCAGTATGCCTAACACTTTCCCTGCCATTCATCAGCGCAGGTGCGCTATGAACAGCACAGGCAGCACACAGAATGTAGATGGGCTATTGTAGCTAAATAATAAAGTACATAAAAGATATATTATATTGGACTGTAGTCTTCAGGGTAAATTGCCGTGTTGGCACTTTGCGATAAAGAAGTGGGTTTTGGGTTGCAGTTTGGGCACTTGGTCTCTAAAAGGTTCGCCATCACTGGCATAGGGAATGCCATAAAAACAAAAACTATCAAATTGGCGGAACTGCATTTTTTTCCAATTCCACCCCATTTGTAATTTTTGCAGTAGTAAATGCAATAGTAAATGGTGCCTTTAGAAAGTACAACTTGTCCAGTAAAAAAAAAAACAAGCCCTGATCCAGCTATGTGAATGGAAAAATTAACAAAGTTATGGCTCCAGGAAAACAGTGAATTAAAAATGAAAACACAAAAACGGAAGACTGCCAAGGTGAGAAGTTTAAATCTTTTGTTGCTAAGTCCTGCATGTATAGTGCTAATAAAAATTACTTATACTATAAGTCGACGTGTCCTGTATACACAGATGGTGGGCACTAGGAACTTCAGTCTGGCACTGTAATTCTAGACAACCCCTTTAAGGTTATAAGGATGTTGAAACCTTGTGGGTGAAACTACAGATGAAGGCCTCATGCACACAGCCGTTGTTTTGTTGGCTCGGATGCGGACCCATTCACTTCAATGGGGCCGCAAAAGATGCGGACAGCACTCCGTGTGCTGTCCTCATCCGTTGCTCCGTTCCGTGGCCCAGCTAAAAAAATATAACATGTCCTATTCTTGTCCGTGCTTTGCGGACAAAAATAGGCATTTATATTAAAGGCTGTCCGTGCTGTTCTACAAATTGCAGAAGGCGCACTGACGCCATCCGTGTTTTGCGGGTCCGCAAAAACACACCACGGTCGTGTGCATGAGGCCGAAAAGCAATTTTCAGTGTACTCTATAGACCACACTATATGATACACGATCAGCTTTACAAGGAAATTGAGCAGGCTGCACAGGGTGATAGAGTGGTGATAATAGGGGATTTCAACTATCGAGATATTTACATGATTCCTTGGGTTTATCCCCTTTAAGACATCGTGATTTTTTCCCTTTCGTTGCTCTGCTGTCCCAAACCCATACGTTTATTTTTGCATTCACATATGAGGACTTTTACTTTCTAATGGCACCATTTAATATTCAACACGTTGTAATGGGAAGCTGAAGAAAAATCCAACTGGAGTGGAATTGGAAAATAACGCAATTCTGCCAATGTATATTCAATAAAGAATTTTCTATGTTTCTATATGGAGGAGCCGTAGTCCAATATTTTTGTGGATTGAAAATAATGTAGCAGCTTTTGGCTAAAATTTTAATTGTTCCATGTAAATTAGCCTTCACTTGTTACCCTCATTTATTAACAAGAGAGGTGCAGAAATCTCCATCCCAACAGTAAAAATGTTTCATTGCATACCCAAAATAGGCAAGCTAAAATGTCATAAAAGAGCAAGTAATACTCTCTTTACTGATCCCTTGCTGCTCCGGTTCTGACACTTTTTTTTGGTTCCCTGTTGGTTTCTACTCCATGGTCCCATTTGACGTAAAAAATTGTAACATGAATCGGAAGCCACATACTTTTTAGCTGAATGTGTGGAGAATACATTTTCATTAGACAATGCTCCGTCTGAAAGAGACTCAACAAAACCACAAACAGGACTCTGGTAGATAAAACTGATATGAACACATCTGATGATTGATGGAATTTTATAAACATTCTCAAATTGACGTAGAAGTTAAACACATCTCATAATTCTTTGACCTTGACTTGCTCATACTAGATTTATCTCTTTAGTAAATTGTCTGAATATTTGAAAACCAAGTTGTTTATACTTTGTGTTCTACATTATGTATTAAAGGGATTTTCCAGGACTTCGATATCAATGATGTTGTGCGCCGCTGTTCCCCCACTTACCACCGTGGTCCCGGCACCGCGCTCAGCGGTGATCTGTGGCTAGTTCTTCCCATTCACCACTGCAGTCCTGGGCTCTGTCTGTGTGGGTACTGTGGTTCTGGGATCCGCTCCACTGTTTCCTCTCAGCCCTGGCCACAGCATGCTTGCTGTTTGTTTTCTGAAGCACTTCCTTAACCGCCTCAGGACCGCCTAACGCAGATGTGCGGTCCGGAGGTGGCAGCCCTGCGCACGACGACGCACATACGCGTCATCTCGCGAGGGCCGGGATTTCCTGTGAACGCGCGCACACAGGCAAAGAAGGTAAGCGAGTGGATCTCCAGCCTGCCAGCGGCGATCGCTCGCTGGCAGGCTGGAGATCTGAATTTTTTAACCCCTAACAGGTATATTAGACGCTGTTTTGATAACAGCGTCTAATATACCTGCTACCTGGTCCTCTGGTGGTCCCTTTTGTTAGGATCGACCACCAGAGGACTCAGGTAGCTCAGTACAGTCGCACCAAACACCACACTACACTACACACACCCCCCGTCACTTATTAACCCCTTATAAACCCCTGATCACCCATGATCACCCCATATAAACTCCCTGATCACCCCCCTGTCATTGATCACCCCCCTGTCATTGATCACCCCCCTGTCAGGCTCCGTTCAGAGGTCCGTATGATTTTTACGGATCCACGGATACATGGATCGGATCCGCAAAACACATGCGGACGTCTGAATGGAGCCTTACAGGGGGGTGATCAATGACAGGGGGTGATCAGGGTGATCACCCCCCTGTCATTGATCACTCCCCCTGTAAGGCTCCATTCAGACGTCCGTATGATTTTTACGGATCCATGGGTACATGGATCGGATCCGCAAAACACATGCGGACGTCTGAATGGAGCCTTACAGGGGGGTGATCAATGACAGGCAGGTGATCACCCATATACACTCCCTGATCACCCCCTGTCATTGATCACCCCCCTGTCATTGATCACCCCCCTGTAAGGCTCCATTCAGACGTCCGCATGTGTTTTGCGGATCTGATCCATGTATCCATGGATCCGTAAAAATCATACGGACGTCTGAATGGAGCCTTACCAGGGGGGTGATCAATGACAGGGGGGTGATCAGGGAGTCTATATGGGTGATCACCCCCCCTGTCATTGATCACCCCCCCCCCCCCCCTCCCCCCCTGTAAGGCTCCATTCAGACATTTTTTTGGCCCAAGTTAGCGGAAATATATATATTTTTTTGTTTATTTTTTCTTACAAAGTCTCATATTCCACTAACTTGTGTCAAAAAATAAAATCTCACATGAACTCACCATACCACTCACGGAATCCAAATGCGTAAACATTTTTAGACATTTATATTCCAGACTTCTTCTCATGCTTTAGGGCCCCTAAAAAGCCAGGGCAGTATAAATACCCCACATGTGACCCCATTTCGGAAAGAAGACACCCCAAGGTATTCCGTGAGGGGCATATTGAGTCCATGAAAGATTGAAATTTTTGTCCTAAGTTAGCGGAAAGTAAGACTTTGTGAGAAAAATACAAAAAAAAATCAATTTCCGCTAACTTATGCAAAAAAAAATAAAAAATTCTATGAACTCGCCATGCCCCTCATTGAATACCTTGGGGTGTCTTCTTTCCAAAGTGGGGTCACATGTGGGGTATTTATACTGCCCTGGCTTTTTAGGGGCCCGAAAGTGTGAGAAGAAGTCTGGGATCCAAATGTCTAAAAATGCCCTCCTAGAAGGAATTTGGGCACCTTTGCGCATCTAGGCTGCAAAAAAGTGTCACACATCTGGTATCGCCGTACTCAGGAGAAGTTGGGCAATGTGTTTTGGGGTGTCATTTTACATATACCCATGCTGGGTGAGAAAAATATCTTGGTCAAATGCCAACTTTGTATAAAAAAATGGGAAAAGTTGTCTTTTGCCAAGATATTTCTCTCACCCAGCATGGGTATATGTAAAATGACACCCCAAAACACATTCCCCAACTTCTCCTGAGTACGGCGATACCAGATGTGTGACACTTTTTTGCAGCCAAGGTGGGCAAAGGGGCACACATTCCAAAGAGCACCTTTCGGATTTCACAGGCCATTTTTTTTACAGATTTTGATTGCAAGGTAATTCTCACACATTTGGGCCCCTAAATTGCCAGGGCAGTATAACTACGCCACAAGTGACCCCATTTTGGAAAGAAGACACCCCAAGGTATTCCGTGAGGGGCACGGCGAGTTCCTAGAATTTTTTATTTTTTGTCACAAGTTAGCGGAAAATGATGATTTTTCTTTTTTTTTCTTTTTTCCTTACAAAGTCTCATATTCCACTAACTTGCGACAAAAAATAAAAAATTCTAGGAACTCGCCATGCCCCTCACGGAATACCTTGGGGTGTCTTCTTTCCAAAATGGGGTCACTTGTGGCGTAGTTATACTGCCCTGGCAATTTAGGGGCCCAAATGTATGAGAAGAACTTTGCAATCAAAATGTGTAAAAAATGGCCGGCGAAATCCGAAAGGTGCACTTTGGAATATGTGCCCCTTTGCCCACCTTGGCTGCAAAAAAGTGTCACACATCTGGTATCGCCGTACTCAGGAGAAGTTGGGGAATGTGTTTTGGGGTGTCATTTTACATATACCCATGCTGGGTGAGAAAAATATCTTGGTCAAATGCCAACTTTGTATAAAAAAATTGGAAATGTTGTCTTTTGCCAAGATATTTCTCTCACCCAGCATGGGTATATGTAAAATGACACCCCAAAACACATTCCCCAACTTCTCCTGAGTACGGCGATACCAGATGTGTGACACTTTTTTGCAGCCAAGGTGGGCAAAGGGGCACATATTCCAAAGTGCACCTTTCGGATTTCGCAGGCCATTTTTTACACATTTTGATTGCAAAGTACTTCTCACACATTTGGGCCCCTAAATTGCCAGGGCAGTATAACTACCCCACAAGTGACCCCATTTTGGAAAGAAGACACCCCAAGGTATTCCGTGAGGGGCACGGCGAGTTCCTAGAATTTTTTATTTTTTGTCGCAAGTTAGTGGAATATGAGACTTTGTAAGAAAAAAAAAATTAAAATAAAAATCATCATTTTCCGCTAACTTGTGACAAAAAATAAAAAGTTCTATGAACTCACTATGCCCATCAGCGAATACCTTAGGGTGTCTACTTTCCGAAATGGGGTCATTTGTGGGGTTTTTCTACTGTCTGGGCATTGTAGAACCTCAGGAAACATGACAGGTGCTCAGAAAGTCAGAGCTGCTTCAAAAAGCGGAAATTCACATTTTTGTACCATAGTTTGTAAACGCTATAACTTTTACCCAAACCATTTTTTTTTTTTTTTGCCCAAACATTTTTTTTTTATCAAAGACATGTAGAACAATAAATTTAGCGAAAAATTTATATATGGATGTCGTTTTTTTTGCAAAATTTTACAGCTGAAAGTGAAAAATGTCATTTTTTTGCAAAAAAATCGTTACATTTCGATTAATAACAAAAAAAGTAAAAATGTCAGTGTGAGGAATATGGATTAAAATTTACTGTCAGCCATGTCCTCACACCCCCCATTTGCTGACAGACAGCAGAGGTAGGGATTTCCCTGCTTCAAAGCCCCCAGCCCTGATTGTAATTTTATGCACCTCTTGGCATGACTCAGTTGGCCAGGAAGACACCCCTCAGGGGGTCCAAGCTTCAAGGAGAAGTTCACACCTCTGTGCAGCAGTTGGGAGCCACCTGAATCTGCAGGAAAACCCCCCAGCAGGGGGTATCTGCTTTGGCCTGGATCAATGAGATTTCCTAGACATATTGGCACCTACCTCTCATAAGGAATTATGAATCACCTGGCCACCGCAGACGCAAACCGGATACATATTTGTGTCCCGGTGGCCATGAGGTACGGTCCCATGGTCTTTGTTTACTCGTACCCAGTCGGGGTAGGGAGATACCCATATCTCCCCATAGAAGCCACCTACCGGTACCAGGTTTGGGCTCTAATTGTAGCCGGAACCCAGGCAGGTCCATTAGTCCCAGAACCATCTCCCTGTGACCCTCTGGTCTGGAGCTATGACCCCTAAAGGGTTTTGTGGGTCATTCACCGTCAGCCCAGAAGAGGGGGAGTTGACCCCTCCCTGAGGCAGGGAGGGGGTGGGCCAGCTCCAGGTTAAAAGCCTGGTGCCAGCAAGTAGGGGGCGTCTTTTCTCTGAAGAGGGGTCACATGCTACACATGTGTTTAGAGGGACCCAGGAAATAGCAGGAGATCACAGCCCCTCGTGTGGCCTCCAGTTCAGGACATCGCCAAGGAACTTTCATCATACTTGGTAACTTACTTTCACACTGCTTAATCCTATTGTAACCATATACCCTGTAATCTGTAACCTCAGACCACTGTATATATATTGTCTGTGTATAGTGTGTTATATCTAGTGTGCTCTTATAGCGATTAAATCTATAATTTAATCTTGTGCTATCTTGTATCTCGATCACGAATAACCACGTCCGTGTTTTGGCCTAGTTATAAGCTACCGCGGGTTGGTTTCTGACCCTATATAATCCCGTTAGCGGACCGGGCTTATATCAAACGAGAAACTGGTGGCAGTTACCCGGGCTGAGTGTGGGCTGTTTTCACTGCGGCAGTGAAAAGGCCCTTCCAGCTTGTTGCCTCTCTGTGCCCGCGTGGACAGGAGGTGTGTGTGTAAACTATACCAGCCTGACCTTACGTGCTCCTCTGGAGGGCGTAACTTCACGTTTTTGGTAAACCCCGTGATCATACCAGGTCTCGTGAGCTCGACGTGGTTGACGTCAGCGGACACGAGGGGTGGTATTCATCACAGTCAGCAGCAATGAAATACCACCAAATGAAAGCTCTATTAGTGAGAAGAAAAGGAGGTAAAATTCATTTGGGTGGTAAGTTGCATGACCGAGCGATAAACGGTGAAAGTAGTGTAGTGCCGAAGTGTAAAAAGTGCTCTGGTCATGAAGGGGGTTTTAGCTAGCGGGGCTGAAGTGGTTAAGGGCCGGCACGCGTCACTTCCTTTATGTGTTAGGTCATGTGGCCTTGCTAACCAATCCTAGCCCTCCTGCGCATATATAAGTGGCTCTGCCCCCTTCCCAGATGCCGCAGTGTCAGGGCCCTTGTGCTCTGCTAAGGCTCCTGTTAATCACTTGTGTTCCTGACTCGTATTTGTGTTATGGGATTCTGCTACCCATCTGATCCTTGCCTGCTAGCCTTGACTCTCCTGTTGCCGATCCGGATTGCCTGACCTGTACCGCCTGCCCTGACCTTTTGCCTGTCTGACTACGCCTCTGACTCATCCTTCGGTCCTGCACTGTTGCTCCTGTTAACGATTCCGCCTGCCTGACTACGCCTGTACTTCTTGTACCTTTCCCTGGTACCTCCTGGTCCGCGTGGACCAGCTGCCGCGTGTGGCTATCCTCCTCAAGTGGTAGCGACCTGGTGTTCCCCTCGGGAAAGTCTATCCCCACCATCAGGGGTACCTTGAAGAATCGAGGGGTTTACTTAAACAACGCCCTTAGAGGAGGTAGGACACGTGGCACAGTGGGTTCACACCCGCTGGTTTGTAACAAATGACTTACCCATAGGATAGGTAAACAATATCAGATCTGTAGGGGCTCGTCCACCGGAAGTAGCACAGAGCCAGAAGTGGACAGCCCTGCACATTGTCTATTGACCGTGCAGGATTACTGCAGCTCAGCTCGCAATCAATGTGGGAACATTCTATAACTCATGACCAGGGATTTAATTTGACTAAGATACGATTCTAATATTAGCCCAAAGAGGACTACTTAGGACTTCAATGTGCTCATAGAATGCTGAATTACAGTGGGGACAAGTGAGTATACAAAAAAAATACATATTATAGGGTGGGAACCTCTGTATGCTGGTTAGAGTAGTTAATGGTGGTTAGCGTAAAGTTGTTGGCTCATCTCACACATTCTTGGCATATCGCTAGGATATGGCACCAATGTCAGATAGGTGCGGGTCCCACCTCTGCGACCGGCACCTATCTCTAGGAGCCCCAAAGCGAAGGAGAGCACACTGCACATGCGTGACATGCTCTCTATTTACTTCTATTCACTTCCCATAGATGTGAATGAAGAGTGCACGTTCTTCCAGGTTTCCCCAAAGATCTGATTATTGAGGGTCACAATAGGGATATGCACTGTGATCAGCTTACGGTCAAGGAACGATTATAACTATATACAGTGGGTATGGATTGCCCAAAGTGGTGAACCTCTATTATATGCTAACATTTTATCTTGTGTTCCTTCAGAACTCTTTGCAGTGTGATCTAGGAAAGCAGTATGGACATCTTGGACGATGCTGCAATAAATGCCCACCAGGTATGTCCTAACAATTATTTATTTTCTTTATGGAATAGGGCTTAGTTACCTGGGTTAGACCGTCAGAATGTACATAGAGTAGACCTATCTTAAAGAAGCATACCGTAAGTGTGTATTACAAGTACATACATAAGCTTTGAACCTCCATCAGTAACGGTTGTGTCAAAAGGCCGGGAGGACTGTACGGATGAAAGACCAATTTACATTTGTAGGTGATAAGTTCAGGATTGCAAAACAAAAAATAATTTAAAGCTATTAATAGTGAATTATTAAAGATGATAGTAATGTTTTATTTATAATATAGCAGCAACATACGTACTTTAAAGTAACCCTTTGAAGACATGTAGAATGAAGCAAAAAAAAAACCTTCTAAATCCTTACCTAAATATTAAGTATTTATCAATTGGCCCATAGAAAAAATACCTATAAAGACAACCAAAAGCAAAACTAGGACACTCTCAAAAATATTAGAAATGATATCACAATTTATGGATGGGTTAAACCTCTATACAGGTTTCTTTTTTGGTATTGATGTTTAACTCTTTACTAGCCCTGACTATTCTTCTGTATAAGATAGTTTGGCCATCAGGCTGGCTCTCTTCTTTCCTTGTCATGCTTTTTTATTGTACTAATATTGTAAATTTATAATTGTGATATATTTGTTTTTGGTTGACTGTAGAGTGAAGTGGATATATCTGTGACAAGATCAGATTGTGCATGAGTCATGGACTATGGTTATAGCCAAAATAAAGTTGTGTTATATAGGCCTCCTTTTAGTTTTCATTAGAGTGCAGTTTGGGTAGAGCACTTAACAGAATAGGTGCAGCAAATTGTGATACTTAAAGGGAACCTGTCATCAACTTTATGCTGACCTCACTGAGGAAAGCATAAAATAGTGACAGAAACAGTGGCGTAGCGTGGGTTGCCAGCGACCGGAAGAAAGCCAAGTTTTGCGCCCCCCTCCAACCTGTGGCCACTCCCCTTTTTGCAGATAATGTAGTAGATATCACTTGCAGTCCTATGTAACACCACAGATAATACAGTGATAACTCTCTGAGTACAGATAATGTAGTAGATGGGTGTGAGCCCCCAGAATTCAGAACACGCACAGACCTGTGCCCTGAAGTCTGGGGCCAGGATGCGGCAGGGTGGGCCAAATTCTATATCCACCCTGCCGTCACTACAGAACATACAGGGTAATACAGCGCCCCATACCTCTTACATCCAGTCTCCTTTGAGGTAGATGTTCTCTTTCCTCATCTTCTCCTTTCAGACCAGTCCACCATTTTTCAGCCATTTCTCGTCTCTGCAGTTTGACAAAAAATAAATAAATCTTAGTTTACTACTTTTCCATCATCCTTCCATCTTATGAACAAATCATCCTACTGCCCCCAATACTGTGCTACTGTGCTCCCCAATATTATACTGCAGAAACAGATGGACCCCCTGATAATAGAAAAATAAAATAACTGCGCCCAGCAAATAGTGCCCCTGACACTAATAGTGTAAACATAACCTCCCCCAAAAATAATTGTGGTAAGCTGATACTGTGCCAAGGGGCCCCCACAGTAATAGTGCTCCCAAAAGTCCCACCAATAGGGATAATTCTCTGCTAGAGCACACATGGTAGTAATAGTGCTCCTACAGTGCCCCCAACATATCCCCACTGTGCCCCAGAAGTAATAATGCTCCCATAGTGCCCATACTAGTAATCATTTTTTTAAACTTTCAAGTTTTATTGAATTTTCCAGATTAAGTACAGGAAATTCAGTAATCATTAAACATTAAAGACGTCTCTTATAAAGTTATTGTCAATAACAACACATGTAACAGACATCTATTATGTGTAACATATTCTTACATAATCACTACAATAACATAGTAATTTTACCAAATCCAGAACTTGTAATCCTTCTGTGCGGCGTAATATATCTTAACCGCTCATAACCAATATATGAGTATTATTGTAACCTAAATGCATATGGATATGTAAGTCGTGTCGTTATTTAGCCGTGCATTCACCGCTCTTCCCCATTGCTATTAATAAGTATTGTCGTTCGCTACAAAGCCACCAGTGGGATTTTAGATGCATATGCGGAAGAACTCCAGATTTACCATACTAGTAATCATGTTCCCCATAGACCCCCCAATAGTAATAAAGCCCACTATAATACCCCCACTAGTAATTATTCTCCTTATAATGTCACAGTACAAAAAATGTCCCGTATAATGTGTGTCAGTGCAAAAAATACCCCCTTTTAATGCCCCCAGTTGAGCTAATGTCCCCATAGTGCCCCCATAATGTGCCAGTATAAAATGCCCCTATATAGTGCCCCCAGTAAATGCCCCCATAGTGCTCCTCTCCCCCCTTCCTCCTAGTGCCCACCATAATGTACCAATAAAAAATGCCCCATATTTAGTGCCCCAGTAGATTCCCTCAGTGTCCCCCATAATTTGCAAGTATAAAATACCCATTCTTAGTGCCCCCTGTAGATGACCCCATAGTACTCCTCTCCCTCCTTCCCCATAGTACCCACTAGAGATGAGCGAATTTCATATTTTGAAATTTGCTCACACTTCGTTTGGTGGTAAAAGGTGAATAGCGTTATGGATTCCGTTACCACGGACCATAACACAATTCGTTGACGGAATGCCTTTAGAGGCATTCCGTTATTCATTCCGTCATAATAGAAGTCTATGGGCTGCAAAATGGATCCGTCCCGTTTACGTTATGCATTCCGTCATAGAATTGCCTTATGGTCCGTGGTAACGGAATCCATAACGTAATTCACCTTTTACCACCAAATGAAGTGTGAACGAATTTCAAGATATGAAATTCGCTCATCTCTAGTACCCACCATAATGTGTCCCAGTATAAAATGTCCCTATACAGAGTCCCTCATATAAAATACCCCTTCTTTGTGGCCTCTGTAGATGCCCCCATAATGTTCCTCTCCCCTCTTCCCCCATAGTGCCCACATATAAAATACCCCTTTTTTGTGGTCTCAGTAGATGCCCCGATAGTGCCCCCAATAATTTGCCAGTAAGAACAGCACATCTTCCTTTGAAAGGCATTTACCGCCTTAACATTTCCTTTTAAATGTGCTCTTGCTGCCTGTCTGATAAAGATTTTTTGCACATTTGTGTGTGACAGCCAGGTCCCAGGATCCTTATTTATGACCTCATCTGGCCAGCAGACACTGTCATCACTCACTGTCTGTCAGTGTCGTGTCACTCAGTCACACGGTCCTGCAGTGCCACCCATCTTCTTCTTAAGTTCTTCTTGCTCCGCAGTGTCTGGAAGGTGGGCGGAGCCTATATCAGTGCGTACTGCCGTGCGTGCCCTGGTGATTCATGAGGTCGCACGCTCCTTCGGCTGACAGTTTACTGCTCCTCGCAGTGCAGCAGAGCAGAGCGAAAACATTAAGTCAGTGTTTTTTGCGCCACCTGCCAGCCAGCGCCCCCCTGCAGTCTGGCACCCGGGGCAACCCGCCCCCCCCCACGCTACGCCCCTGGACAGAAATGCAGTGTGTCATTTATGAGCAAAATGTAAATGGTTGCCGAGAACCAGCATCATATTCATTTCAGCCCAGACCTTGAAAAGAGTCAAATGTACTTGAGAAGAATCATGGTTATTCCTAATCTCCTGCTCTCACCCATCTGCTGATGATTGGCAGTTCTCTCCTAGAGAGAAAGGGAGAAAACTAGGTAGAAGACATCAGTCATCAGCAGGTGGGCAGGGAGAGCAGGAATTTATGAATAACCTTGACTCTTTTCCAGGCCCAGTCTGCAATGATTGTGATGTTGGTACTCAGCAACCACTTACTTTTAACTTATAAATGACAGACCGCTGAAATCAACTCACCTGTCTTTACTTTATGCTGCCGTTAGTATGGGCTGCATAAAGTTGATAACAGGTTCTCTTTAAGGATCAGTCATAAGTCATTGAGCAAACAGCACATGTGGGTAGCTAGATGTAGGATTACCAGGTCCTCTTTAGTAACACTACTGTAATGTAGTTTACACTAATACTCTTATTGGATCTGTCCACACCTCCATAGATTCCGCCGTAGTCTTTTAACGTTACAATAATTCTTTGTATTTGTGGAGTTCAGTACCTAGGGTAATAACTAACATGTCAATGTGCCTTGCCTAATAAGAATATTTTAATTCCAAACATGCTTCTTTCATTTATATCTAACTATGGCCTCATGCACACGACAGTTGTTGTGTTCCGTTCCGCAAAATGGGGTTCCGTCCGTGATCCGTCTCTGTTTCGCGCTGCAATCCCATTCATTTCAATTGGATCACTGCTAGTCTGCGATCCTGGCTGCCACCAGTGTCGCTGTGTAGCCCTAGTCTAGTTCACACAACTGATTACAAACACCTCCTTTGCCTACATTGTCCCTGCAGAACGCACAACTAGTGACAGAAATGTTGGATGGCAATTTCTTCTGCTTATTAAAACTAGTGGTCCTTAATAGCCCCCTGACATATTTCACTAGTATATCGGCATCCTCAGGGGTTGATGGGGTTATTTAGTAGTTACAAAAAGCCCCCATATCTATACATTACATGCATTGACTTCAGGCACTGTGTAATGTGTTTCCCCAGTGATTGTGCTACAGGCATGGGGGGACTGGCCATAGATCCCACAGGGAAATTTCCCGGTTGACCGATGCCCAAAGGGCTGTCTAAGCCCTCCTTTTGGCCTCCAGCCAGGTAATAAAGATCGGATGCTCTCAGCATTAATTAATGTAGGCAGTATTTTTATGATGCATTGTGGTATCTGGTTCTGCTGGGACAGTGTTGTCTTCTTCACTACGGTATTGCTGGCCCTGCCTACTTATGTTGCCCCGCCTTCTGTCAATTAAGACCTGCCTACAATATGGGGCCACGTTTAGTTTTTTTTACTTTAAGTTCCTAGTCTGCCCCTGGCTACGGGCATTTGAACACTTGCATGTGATTTGATTAATTTTACGTAGCTGTTAAGGTATAGCCCAAGCCATGTTGCTGCCAGGAGCATGAAGCCAGCTGCACCATCAGGCCATACCCTTATACAGCCATAATGATATCATTATTTTGTATGTTTTATATAGTTACATGTGCACATATTTATTCAACCTAGGAACACACATGAAAGCAAAATGTACTTCCACTGCAAATACTACGTGCAGTCCCTGCGGCCCTAATGAATACATGAGTGTTTGGAATGAAGATTTAAAGTGCACTCTTCACATGGTTTGTGATCCAGGTAAGTGACGGTTGTCACAGCTTTTTCTTCTGTAACCATCCTGATCAGTGACCGCAGTCTCTGATACTTCTCACTTCAGGTTTACATTAGTAGCTTTAGTTGATATTAATAATTGTAAATGCTTTAGGTTTTATTTTTTATATAGTTACTGTTGATAATAACATTTTAGGGTAAAGAATGTTGAAGGGCCTTTTACACGGGGAGATTATCTTGTACAAGTTGAAGTTCGCAATCCTTAGCTATTGCAGACATATTACACGATCAAAGAGGAATTGCTTTGTTATCCTTGATTGAATTTTTTATAATAGCTGAAAAATGATAATTTATTGGAGTGATATCCTCTTATGCAAACAGGCATGTGGTCTCAAAAGCAATCAAAATTCTGGAAAAAAAAAAGTAATAGACTATTGTTAAATATTAAAAGGGTCTGGGAAATCTCATGGAGTCACAGGAGACTAAAATATTTCTCAAATATATATATTATTAAGGGACACCGCAGTTGGAAAGGGGTATTTTGTTTTAAACTCAATATTTATAGGAAACAATTTTTACTGAATTTTTGGCCATTTTTTATTTCTGCAGTACTATGCCAGTGAAAATGAAACACAAAATATTGTCCTTCTGTAGCAGTCAGCACAGAGAGATAAAACTCCTGTAGAGATAGGGGACCCAGTCTAGTGCTGAGGGAAGATGCTATCTGAAGGGTAATCCTCAATATAATAGGGATAAGGTAACAGTATGACGGCTCTATTGTTCTCCTGATAGGTCTAGATGATAATGACGCCCGCAGAAGAGCACTTATCAGTGTAATGATGCGGCGCTATATCTGAGTCACTCAGGTCTGACTGAGAAAGTCAATCTAAGTACAAAAAGTTAAAACAGAGGAGGAAGGTAAGAGTCAGGACATGGGGTGACATAAAAAAAAATCATATCCAAATAACCATCCACCCATTATTTGTAAAAAAATAAAAATAATATTCATTTATAGGCCTTTAATGTGTGATAATTCCTCTTGTATACTCTCTAGTGATAAAAGCTAAGGCTCTTTTAGAAAATGAGACGACTTCTGCTGAAAATGGGCTCTCCACAGGCAGCAGTGAAGTCTCGCAGTTTTGACTGCTGTAAACTGGAAAGGTTGGGGGGGGGGGGGGGCTAGCGAATGCGCAGCAGGTAAACACAGGGAAGACCTGTGCTGCTATCGTACTTACTAGTGAGTGGTTATATCAGTAGCAATGTGAGACCACTTCCTGTGTATTATTGAGCACCAGAAGGATGAGAAGGCTCAGCGTTCCTGCATAGGTAGTCAGAGACTCTGAGAAACCATTTATAAGGATATATGTCCTCCTCTAGCAGAGGACCTTTCATCTTTTTTACTTATAGGAGCTAAATACCTGTACTTGTGGGGTACGGGGTATGCTGCCACCCAGTTTTTTGTTTTTAACCTACGCCCCTACTCCCCACTGCGCCCGCCTGAAGTTCTCTCGCTCAGTATGTAAATACTGAGCATCGGAATAGGGAGGAGAAGGCGCCAGGGTTTCTCAATGGGCGTCTCCTTCTTCCTGGCTGTGCCGCGATCCAATCACAACAGAGAGAGTCATAGCCAGGGAGAACAAGACTGGTATTTAGCTCCTGTAAGTAAAACAGATGAAAGGTCTTCTTTAAGCTTTAAGAAGCAGCAGTCTCTGTCTCTTTTAGCTAGGCCTCATAATACACATGGCAATCATATTACATGCCAGGTAAACAACAGTATTCATTATGAAGTAAAGTTCAGGCTCCTGGCAGGAGGTGAGAAGAATTTTTGCTTGAATTGCCTTTCGCTGATTTAATGCTCATGAATGAATTAATTCTTTGGATTTATAACTCACCTTTGGCCTGAATCCAGGCCAGATCTGCACACAGGGTTCCTCTTTACCATTCAGGTAATGTATAGAATGAGCTCACACCATAGTTGGAACCTCCCAGAGATAAAAAGAGGATCTTACTGTACCTCATTTTGACCTCACCCTGCTAAAATGAAAGTAAAACTTGTCCCTATAATGTCTCATATCCGTTTTTGGGGTCCGCAAAACACGCATACAAGCTGTGTGCATCCTGCATTTTCCCCTTCTACAGGTTCTACAGGTTAAAACCAGACAAAAATAGGACATGTTCTAATTTTTTATTGAATGTTTCAAGATAATAAATACCAGGTGATCAAGCCAATGATCACAGTGATGTTGACCAAATATAGCTCGGTATTACATTTTTGATACATGAAGGGGAGGGTAGAGGGGGAGGGAGACATAAGACCAGGGGCAGGAGGGAGGGACATGGGTAACAATAAATTGTATATTGTAATTAAATATAGGACAGGTGAGAACATAAAACATAAAGTCTCAGGTACAATCACAATTACAATGACATGTTTGTCAAATTGCTGTTGTTCGAGGAGAAGTAGGAAGTCCATAATTCCCAGTTTGACCGGTATTTGTCGATGTTACATTCTTTGTGTGCTAGCATTTTCTGGTAAGAACATGTAGTATGGACTCTCGTTAGGATTTCTGCCACAGAGGGAACGTTGGTAGACTTCCGACACGCAGTGATGGCCACTTTGGTGGTCAAGAATAGGAAGGCTACTGGGATTCGGCAATGAGCCGGGATGGAATAGATATCAGAGAAGAATAATGCCCTTAGTGGGGATTTGTTGATATTTACGCCACTAAATTTGGAAGCGAGTGAGATTTCGTCCCATAGATTAGATAAAAGCGGGCATGACCATAATATATGCAAGAGTGTGCCCCTCCGTCCGCACTCCCTCCAGCAAAGGTGAGACGCCCCTGGAAATATTCTGCATAGTTTATCGGGCATATAATACCATCTAAGGCATGTTTTAACTGCTGTTTCAAGGAGTGCGGTATTATGAAAAGTGTTAGCTATAAATTTGAACATATTCAACCAGTCTATTTCTGGGATATTATTCTGGAGCTCTTTGTCCCATGCTAGGAGGGGTGGGGACTTAGAGAAGGCAGACTTGGAGTTCAATGCCAAATACATTGGTTTGATACCTCTCTTTGTAGAGAGAGGTGTTGGGACAGACCACAATTCCAGTATTTCTCTGTTTGCTACCACTTGATGTGGGGTTTCCATGTTCTATTTTCTATCCATATATTTTGCAGTCCTATTGAAGTAAATGGGGTTGCATCCAATCTGCAAAAAATAAAATGTGCTCCGAAAGTGGACCGAAAATATGGTTGTGTGCATAAGGCCTTATACGGAGAACGATCATCTGATCTGCTAATGATATGTGTTTGAGAAAAAGTATAATTTCATCTACTGTGACCTTTTGTGTTTTCTCAGGACTAATAAATACTCTTTAACGTGATTTTCTAGGACCCAGATTCCACAAACCAACCTTAAAGGAAACCTGTCATCAACTTTATGCTGACCTCACTGAGGGCAGCATAAAATAGTGACAGAAATGCAGATTTCAGCGGTGTGTCACTCATGAGCTAAACATAAGTGGTTGCCGTGAACAAGCATCATAATCATTGCAGCCCAGGCCTTGAAAAAGAGTAAAATCTACCTTAGCAGAGTCATGGTTATTCATCATCTCCTGCTCTCACCTTTCTGCTGATGATTGGCAGTTCTCTCCTAGAGAGAAAGGGAGAAAACTAGGTAGAAGACTGTCAGCCATCAGCAGGTGGGCAGGGGGACCAGGAATTCATGAATAATCGTGACTCTTCTCAGGTGGCCATGACTCTCTTTTCCAGGCCCAGTCCGCAATGATTGTGATGTTGGTTCTCGGCAACCACTTAGTTTTAACTTATAAATGACAGACCGCTGAAATCAACTCACCTGTCCCTACTTTATTCTGCCGTTAGTATGGGCTGCATAAAATTTATGACAGGTTCCCTTTAATTACACGTAATATGCTTGGAGGAGAAATTTTATAATATACCGATTCCTAAGTTGCATGGATTGGCCTCCCGGGAACCCAATCTCATGAGGCTCTTCTGAAAATCCAGCTTCCACCAACGTTAAATCCTTTACCTGGTTTCTGGTCTAGTCAATTTACCAGAGACGTGTCTTCCACTGTGAATGGGCGAGAACTATTTCTCTCCCTGGCACATGCGCAGATGAGGTAGATTCAGGAGTTTGCATATGCTTCAGGGAGATTGTGACCCCATCTACAGTGGATGTGACTGACTTCCTGTCTATGTCCTAGTCCGGAAACCTGGTAAAGGATGTGGTGTTGGTGGAAGAAGGATTTTGAGAAGTGGAGCGTCATATTCCCGGGAGGCCGATCCATGCAACTTTGGAATAGTAAATATATTATATACTTTCTCCTACAATTGTATTATGTGTATTTTAATGTTGTTTTGTGGGATCCACTTGGTATCAGAAAACCCCATTAGGGCTCATGCACATGACCATATGTATTTTGTGGAACGGAAATATGGAAACTGAATGCACACAGAGTAATTTCCATTTTTTTTTCAGAACCATTGAAATGAACGGTTCTGCATATGGTCCGCAAAAAAAACGGAACGGACACGGAAAGAAAATACATTTGCGTTGCATGAGCCCTTAGAGTATTTTCAGTTCTAAGAAAATAGAAGCGACAGTAGATGAAATACTAAGACTTTTCTTACATAGAAACATAGAAAGTGTTGGCAGATAAGAACCATTTGGCCCATCTAGTCTGCCCAATATACTGAATACTATGGATAGCCCCTGGCCCTATCTTATTTGAAGGATGGCCTTATGCCTATCCCATGCATGCTTAAACTCCTTCACTGTATTTGCAGCTACCACTTCTGCAGGAAGGCTATTCCATGCATTCACTACTCTCTCAGTAAAGTAATACTTCCTTATATTACTTTTAAACCTTTGCCCCCCTAATTTAAAACTATGTCCTCTTGTAGCAGTTTTTCTTCTTTTAAATATTTTCTCCTCTTTTACCGTGTTGATTCCCTTTATGTATTTAAACGTTTCTATCATATCCCCTCTGTCTCGTCTTTCTTCCAAGCTATACATGTTAAGGTCCTTTAATCTTTCCTGGTAAGTTTTATCCTGCAATCCATGTACTAGTTTAGTAGCTCTTCTCTGAACTCTCTCCAAAGTATCAATTTCCCTCTGGAGATATGGTCTCCAGTACTGAGCACAATACTCCAAATGAGGTCTCACTAGTGCTCTGTAGAGCGGCATGAGCACCTCCCTCTTTCTTCTGGTAATGCCTCTCCCTATACATCCAAGCATTCTGCTAGCATTTCCTGCTGCTCTATGACATTGTCTGCCTACCTTTAAGTCTTCTGAAATAATAACCCCTAAATCCCTTTCCTCAGATACTGAGGTTAGGACTGTATCACAGATTTTATATTCTGCTCTTGGGTTTTTACGCCCCAGGTGCATTATCTTGCACTTATCAACATAAAATTTTAGTTGCCAGATTTTTGACCATTCCTCTAGTTTTCCTAAATCCTTTTCCATTTGGTGTATCCCTCCAGGAACATCAACCCTGTTACAAATCTTTGTGTCATCAGCAAACAGACACACCTTACCATCGAGGCCTTCTGCAATTTCGCTGATAAAGATATTAAACAATATGGGTCCCAGAACAGATCCCTGAGGTACCCCACTAATAACAAGACCATGGTCTGAATATACTCCATTGACTACAACCCTCTGTTGTCTGTCCCTCAGGCACTGCCTAATCCATTCAACAATATGGGAGTCCACACACAAAGACTGCAATTTATTGATAAGCCTTCTATGTGGGACAGTATCAAAAGCCTTACTAATGTCCAGATAAGTGATGTCTACTGCACCTCCGCCATCTATTATTTTAGTCACCCAATCAAAAAAAATCAATAAGATTAGTTTGACATGATCTCCCTGATGTAAACCCATGCTGTTTTTCATCTTTCAATCCATGGGATTTTAGATGTTCCACAATCCTCTCCTTAAGTATGGTTTCCATTAATTTCCCCACTATTGATGTCAGGCTTACTGGCCTATAGTTGCCCGATTCCTCTCTACTACCTTTCTTGTGAATGAGCACAACATTTGCCAATTTCCAATCTTCTGGGACGACTCCTGTTGCCAGTGATTGGTTAAATAAATCTGTTAATGGTTTTGCTAGTTCCCGGCTGAGCTCTTTTAATAGCTTTGGGTGTATCTGCAGTACGCCAGTCCTTCAGGGTGAGCGAGTGTGAGGTCACGGGGGTCAGTAGGCAGACCAAGGGTTGCTCTTAGCACTCACAGTTTCTAGTATACCCTGGGCAGGCGTACAGTCAGTGATGAAGAGGCTGGCACGTAGATCCTCTGGGGTACTCTCTAGATATAGGGACCAGGCCAGGTGATAGGTGAGGTGCCCTGGGTGTTGAAGGTTTAGCGTGCCTGTGGCGAGATCCCTTACAGTTCGTGACGCCAGTGCCGGTAAGGGTGGCACACCGATTGTTAGGAGGAATAATGGAGGTACACACGATTGCATTGAACTAGAATTCTTCTTTACTTAACAGTTCAAACTATGTCCAAACTCCAAACAGTTCCATATGAAGAAGATTAGTAACATGCAGGCTTGACATAGATGGCAGGTAGAATCCTAGCAAGGTGACTCAGAGGGAATTAAAACTCACAGATCAGGCTGTACTTTCTGCAGATCCTGTCTGGCATTCTCCAAGGCCCGTATGCCTAATAGCTGGCTTTATCCTTGGGTAGGGAAACCTCCTCTGGTAAAAATTTTCTTGTTGACAATAAACTTCTGCCTCTCAGCTTTCCACTTGGCTGGATAGAATCAGCACTGCTCTGGACTCTGCAGGGTGCAGGATAACTCAGGAGGATACTCCTCTCCTGGATTAACCTCTGAGCATCACTTACTCAGAACTTCAGGCTAGACTGAACTTGCTTAGCCAACTGGACTAGACTGAACTCCCCTTTCCTGTCTGGGCCTAACTATATATACTAGGGTGTTCCCTAGCTCCCTCTATAGCTTAGGAGGAGAAACTACACCCCAAGTAGGCCTGGTACACAGGAAATAACCTGGAAATATGCATTACAATGCAATACAAAATACCATGACTATGCTCTACAGGAGGTGGGGAACAACATGAACCAATTGACCCTTAAAGAGGTTGTCCAAATTATATTTATTGATGACCTATCCTCAGGATAGGTCATCAATATCAGATCAGCCGGGGTCCGGCCCCCGGCACCCCCACCGATCAGCTGTTTGAAGAGAAGGCGTGCGCGGTGTCAGCGCTGCCTCCTCTTCACTGTTTACCTTCTAGCCGTTGCATCTGCAGTGTAATTACACCTGCTCACCACTGCAGATGCAACGGCTAGAAGGTAAACGGTGAAGAGGAGGCAGCGCTGACACCGCGCACTCCTTCTCTTCAAACAGCCTATCCGTGGAGGTGCCGGGTGTCGGACCCCGCTGATCTGATATTGATGACCTATCCTGAGGATAGGTCATCAATAAATATAACTTGGACAACCCCTTTAACCGCCTCCGGACCGCCTAACGCAGATCCGCGGTCCGGAGGCGGCAGCGCTGTGCACAATCGCGCATTGGCTCGTCATCACGTCATTGGCATTTCGTCAAGGGGGGTCGCTTTATCAGCTTGCCAGCCAATGATCGCGGCTGGCAAGCTGATGATTTTTAAAAAATCCAATCAGAAGCCATATAGCAGATCATATTAGTAAATATGATCTGTTATATGGCTGCCCTGCTCCTCTGCTGGTCCTTTTCGTCGGTTGGATCCAGCAGAGGAGCAGGCTTCACAGTGAGTACACCAAACACCACACACTAGCCCCAGATCACCCCCTGCACCCCAATTAACCCTTTGATCACCCCTTTGATCGCCCCTGTCAATCACTAGTGAAAGGAAAAAAGTGATCAGTGTAAACTGTCACATTTTTTTTTTCACTGGTATTGACTGTTAGGTTTTAGGGATAGTTTAGGCCCCTTGGTTAGGTAGTTTAGGGATCAGTTAGCGCCCAGCCTACCGCACCGCAGTCCCTTATTCGCTGATTAGCGTATCGCTAATCAGCATTTGTACTTTTATAGTATCTGGAAGTGATCAAAACTGATCACAGTCAGATCTATAATAGTATTAGTGTCACTTTAGTTCGCCCTCCACCCAAAACGCAGTGTTTGCCCGATCAGGCCTGATCGGTCGCCCACACGTGCGTTCACCCACGCCCGCCCCACCGCAGTGACAAAAAATATATTTTCACTGCACAATCACTTTACACGCGCTGCGGCGATAAAAAAAATCAGTTTTGATATTTTTTATCAACCGCAGCGGTCTCCGGTACTTCGCTAGCCTCCCATTTGTAAGACAGGCTTGCTTTTTTTCTTGGGTAGTCTCAGGGAATACCCCTAAATTTAGTTGCCCAAATGTCAAACGGGGTAGTCTTCTGAAGAGGCCTACAGGCTTCTGACCCAGTCGGATGAGGAATGGGAACCCTCATCTGACGAATCTAGCGGGTCAGAATATGAACCTGTAGAAAGCAGTGGCACTCTGACCCAAAGTTCGGACGAGGAGGCTGAGGTCCCTGATAGCACCAGGCGTACCCGGCCCTGTGTCGCTAGACCACAGGTTGCGCAGGATCTGCTTCAAGGGCAGCAGAGTGGGGCTGGTGCTGTCGGATTACGTGGTGAGGCATACACCAGCAGCGCAGCCCTCCCTGGACCTAGTACCAGCACTGCCGTAGAACATGGTGAAGTGGCGAGCACCAGAAGGGCAGTTGAAGCTGGTACGGTGGCACGAGCAGTAGTTACCCCGTCGCAGCCACCGCAAAGACGTGCCTGTAGACCCCCTAGAATCCCTGAGGTGCTGGCAAACCCTGATTGGCAGTCCCCAACTTCAGCCGCACCTGTAGTTCCCCCTTTCACCGCCCAGTCTGGAGTTCGGGTTGAGAGAGCTCAGATCGGTTCGGCCCTGGGATTTTTTGAGCTGTTCTTGACTGCGGAGCTCTTGGACTTAGTCGTGGCCGAAACAAATCGGTATGCCACACAATTTATAACCGCCAACCCGGAAAGCTTTTATGCCCAGCCTTTCCGGTGGAAACCAGTCCAAGTTTCCGGAATTAAAACTTTTCTGGGCCTTCTCCTCAACATGGGTCTAACTAAAAAGCATGAATTGCGGTCATATTGGTCCACGAACCCAATTAATCACATGCCCATGTTCTCTGCTGCTATGTCCAGGGCACGTTTTGAGGCCATCCTGCGTTTCCTGCACTTTAGTGACAATAGCACCTCCCGTCCCAGAGGCCACCCAGCTTTTGACCGGCTCCACAAAATTCGGCCCCTCATAGACCATTTCAACCAGAAATTTGCAGATTTGTATACCCCAGAGCAAAACCTCTGCGTAGACGAGTCCCTAATACATTTTACCGGGCGCTTTGGCTTCAAACAATACATCCCAAGCAAGCGCGCCCAGTATGGGGTCAAATTGTATAAGCTCTGTGAAAGGGCCACAGGCTATACCCACAAATTTCGTGTCTATGAGGGAAAAGATCAGACCCTGGAGCCGGTCGGTTGCCCTGACTACCCGGGGAGCAGTGGGAATACAGTCTGGGACTTGGTGTCACCCTTATTCGGCAAGGGGTACCATCTTTATGTGGACAATTTCTACACAAGTGTGGCCCTCTTTAGGCATTTGTTTCTAGAACAGATTGGCGCCTGTGGCACCGCGCGAACTAGTCGCGCGGGCTTCCCCCAACGGCTCGTTACCACCCGTCTTGCAAGGGGGGAGAGGGCTGCATTGTGTAACGAAGAACTGCTCGCGGTGAAATGGAGAGACAAGCGTGACGTTTACATGCTCTCCTCCATTCACGCAGACACGACAATACAAATTGAGCGAGCAACCCGTGTCATTGAAAAGCCCCTCTCAGTCCACGACTATAACCTTCACCTGGGAGGGGTGGACTTCAATGACCAGATGTTGTCTCCGTATTTAGTTTCCCGCAGAACCAGACGCTGGTATAAGAAGGTGTCTGTATATTTGATTTAATTGGCTCTGTATATAGTTTTGTTCTCTACAGTAAGATGTCGTGTCTGTAGCAGGAGTGGAATAAGGCGTGACACCCACTATTTCTGTCCTGACCACCCTGCCCTATGCTTAGGGGAGTGTTTCCGGAAGTACCACACACAGGTACACCTAGCATAGGGATCACATCTCACCAGGACAGGCACACAGGGCTATTAGGGCCCATTCACTCACAGCTGCTGCAAACGTCTCCTTTCACCTGGGACAAAGTGCATAACGCACTTCGCCACATCTTTGGGCGATTTGCGCTTTGCACATTGACCCATGGGGAAGGAGAGGTTTGTTCTATAAAGGTAAAAAACAAACAAACAAAAAAACACCAGTAAGCAAAAAGGTTAATGTTCTGTTCAAAAAGTTAAAGTTTATATGTTCTGTTCCAAAGTTAATAAAATTATTGCGTTGGGGCCTGGTTTTTTCTTTTTCTTGTTTTTTTTACCTTCCAGGTGGACCAACCGATCGACTAGCTGCAGCACTGATGTGCATTCTGACAGAAGCATTGCGCTGCTGTCAGATTACACGCAAGTCGGTGTATGCGGCGCTGCAAGACGAGATTTCTCCTCTGCAGTAAAAGATACGTTTGCCAAGGCATATGAGCTGAGGAGGAGGCGGTGTTCAAATGCTTTGGCAAACACTTTGTATATATATAAAAAAAAAAAAAAATCCCGGCAATGATTTATTCATCCACATCGATTGATGTGAATGGAGAAATCTGGTTTGCCAGGGCATACGAGCTAAGTGGGTATGGATGTTGGGCGGAGCTCCTATGTCCTGGCAGACGCCTTTCCCCTACTTTTTTTTTTTTTGGCAGAGATTTTTTCATCCACATTGATCGATGCGAATGAAGAAATCTGTGCCGTTCATTTTTTTCTTTCAGCCCAGAGGCTGAACGGAAAAAAAAAAATCTCATTACCTGTATGCTCAATATAAGGAGAATAGCAGAAACTCCTAATGCTGGCCATACATGTAATGATTGCGGAGACCCTCAAATGCCAGGGCAGTACAAACACCCCACAACTGACCCCATTTTGGAAAGAAGACACCCCAAGGTATTCGCTGAGGGGCATATTGAGTCCATGAAAGATTTAAATTTTTGTCCCAAGTTAGCGGAAAGTGAGACTTTGTGAGAAAAAACAAAAAAAGAGACAATTTCCGCTAACTTATGCCAAAAAAAAAAAAAAAATTCGATGAACTCGCCAGGCCCCTCATTGAATACCTTGGGGTGTCTTCTTTCCAAAGTGGGGTCACATGTGGGGTATTTATACTGCCCTGGCTTTTTAGGGGCCCTAAAGCGTGAGAAGAAGTCTGGGATCCAAATGTCTAAAAATGCCCTCCTAAAAGGAATTTGGGCACCTTTGCGCATCTAGGCTGCAAAAAAGTGTCACACATGTGGTATCGCCGTACTCAGGAGAAGTTGGGGAATGTGTTTTGGGGTGTCATTTTACATATACCCATGCTGGGTGAGATAAATATCTTGGTCAAATGCCAACTTTGTATAAAAAAATTGGAAAAGTCGTCTTTTGCTAAGATATTTCTCTCACCCAGCATGGGTATATGTAAAATGCCACCCCAAAACACATTCCCCAACTTCTCCTGAGTACCGCGATATCAGATGTGTGACACTTTTTTGCAGCCTAGGTGGGCAAAGGGACCCACATTCCAAAGTGCACCTTTCGGATTTCACCGGTCATTTTTTACAGATTTTGATTTCAAACTACCTCTCACACATATGGGCCCCTAAATTGCCAGGGCAGTATAACTACGCCACAAGTGACCACATTTTGGAAAGAAGACACCCCAAGGTATTCCAAGAGGGGCATGGCGAGTTCCTAGACATTTTTATTTTTTGTCGCAAGTTAGTGGAATATGAGACTTTGTAAGGAAAAAATAAATAAATAAATAAAAATCATGATTTTCCGCTAACTTGTGACAAAAAATAAAAAATTCTAGGAACTCACCATGCCCCTCACGGAATACCTTGGGGTGTCTTCTTTCCAAAATGGGGTCACTTGTGGCGTAGTTATACTGCCCTGGCAATTTAGGGGCCCATATGTGTGAGAAGTAGTTTGCAATCAAAATGTGTAAAAAATGGCCTGCGAAATCCGAAAGGTGCACTTTGGAATATGTGCCCCTTTGCCCACCTTGGCTGCAAAAAAGTGTCACACATGTGGTATTGCCGTACTCAGGAGAAGTTGGGGAATGTGTTTTGGGGTGTCATTTTACATATACCCATGCTGGGCGAGATAAATATCTTGGTCAAATGCCAACTTTGTATAAAAAAATTGGAAAAGTTGTCTTTCAAAATAAAAAAACATCATTTTCCGCAAACTTGTGACAAAAAATAAAAAGTTCTATGAACTCACTATGCCCATCAGCGAATACCTGAGGGTGTCTACTTTCCGAAATGGGGTCATTTGTGGGGGTTTTCTACTGTCTGGGCATTGTAGAACCTCAGGAAACATGACAGGTGCTCAGAAAGTCAGAGCTGCTTCAAAAAGCAGAAATTCACATTTTTGTACCATAGTTTGTAAACGCTATAACTTTTACCCAAACCATTTTCTTTTTGCCCAAACATTTTTTTTATCAATGACATGTAGAACAATGAATTTAGAGAAAAATGTATATATGGATGTCGTTTTTTTTTGCAAAATTTTACAGCTGAAAGTAAAAAATGTCATTTTTTTGCAAAAAAAATCGTTAAATTTTGATTAATAACAAAAAAAAGTAAAAATGTCAGCAGCAATGAAATACCACCAAATAAAAGCTCTATTAGTGAGAAGAAAAGGAGGTAAAATTCATTTGGGTGGTAAGTTGTATGACTGAGCAATAAACGGTGAAAGTAGTGTAGTGCAGAAGTGTAAAAAGTGGCCTGGTCATTAAGGGGGTTTCAGCTAGCGGGGTTGATGTGGTAAAGTAGTGCCCACCTTTACGTAGTGGGACACTACATATCCCATCAGGCCCCTGTGACTTATTTGTATTAATTTTAAACAGCTGACTTAGAACCTCTTCCTCTGTAAAGACACATGCATCAAAAGATTAATTAGTCTTCTTTCCTAACTGAGGTCCTTTTCCTTCATTTCCCTTTGTAAAAACTGAACAGAAGTATTCATTGAGGCAGTCAGCTAGGTCTTTATCTTCTTCCATATACCTTTGTTCTTTTGTTTTTAATTTGGTAATTCCTTGTTTTAGTTTCCTTTTTTCATTTATGTATCTGAAGAATGTCTTATCGCCTTTTTTCACTGACTGAGCTAATTTCTCTTCTGCCTGTGCTTTAGAAGCTTCTTAAATACATATCATTAGCAAATCAGATAATATCATTAGCATATCGGGCTATATCGTCAATTGGTACTTGTTTTATTTTTTACTAAATTATCTTCACATGTAAAAGACCCTAAGGCAGTTCTCATATTATTCATCAACACTTAAAATTATTCTTATTAATTACCTACTTAAAGAGGACCTTTCACCGATCCTGACATTGTGAACTAAGTATACAGACATGGAGAGCGGCGCCCGGGGATCTCACTGCACTTACTATTATCCCTGGGCACCGCTCCTTTCTCCCGCTATGCCCTCCGGTATCTTCGGTCATTAAGTTATGGTAGGCGGAGTCTGCCCTTGTTCTGCTGTAGCGCTGGCCAATCGCAGCGCAGAGCTCACAGCCTGGCGATTGGCCAGCGCTACAGCAGAACAAGGGCAGACTCCGCCTACCATAACTTAGTGACCGAAATCTCCGCCTACCATAACTTAGTGACCGAAGATACCGGACGGCATAGCGGGAGAACTGAGCGGCACCTAGGGATAATAGTAAGTGCAGTGAGATCCCCGGGCGCCGCTCTCCATGTCTGTATACTTAGTTCACAATGTCAGGATCGGTGAAAGGTCCTCTTTAAGTAGGTAATTAATAAGAATAATTTTAAGTGTTGATTAATAATATGAATAATATGAGACTAGGCCATTTGAGAAGATTGTTCTGTTGTCGACATGCACATTCCTCTCAGAAATCTTATCCATCTAAGTGTTGGTTTCAGGTCAATGAGTGGCTCTTATAAAGGTACGGCCACACTGGTCATGTTTCTTCATGTAGTTTTGGAAGCCAAAATCAGAAGTGGCTCATAAAAGGAGGGAAAGTATAACGGACAGATGTGACTTCTCTTTTTTTTTTTTTTTTTATTCACTCTCTTTTGACTTCTTGAAATGTGTGTTCGTACCCTAATAATAACAATACTGGAGTGCATGGCATTCAGCACATTGGAAAATAACACCTCTTTAGAAGGCCATACACGTTAAAGTTGATCAAAATGTATGATTTCAACCAAAAAATAATCATTCGTTGGTTGAAATTTGTCAACTAACCATTGTGTTAGTCAACTGATGAAATACTAAAAAGTAAAAAGACAAAGAATTCGGCCATGTTTGAATTTCTTGTCTGATAGTTGGACAAAAGATCTTTTGTTCAAAGAAGGATCATTCAAGAAAGATCTTTCATCCATCACCCATTTTTATAGACCATATTGATCAGCTGTAATGGTCAATATGGACTAAAATGTCTACGGCTATGTCTGCAGAACGATCACCAGATGATTGTTGCTTCATCTGCTGTTCAACCGTCAGCCAACTTCTATCCAATATATATGGCCACCTTACCTTCCTAGTATGACATTGATATTAGATATTACACAGTTTAGCAGCTGCTAATTTTTTTTTATATTTTCTAGATTTTGTTTCATCCTCTTGCATCATTTTTACATTTATACTTTTGTGATAAATTAGATCTATATGAAGTGCAGGTTTACATTGTACATATGGAACTTCTCTTCTGGCAGGGAAAGTTTTACGTGTGACTTTTAATGGGAACAGTACATACCCTCGGGAATGTGAGTGCATTGAAGGATACCACTTTGATACCAAACAAGAAATATGTATGGAGAATGTCAAGTGCCCCCCTGGATCTGGAGTTCAGATACCAGGTAACTATCCTGTGTGATATCAGTGGCTGCCTTTATATTATGGGGAGACATTTTAATAAATATATTTTTTTCCCCCTATAGTCCAATCAAATAAAAATACTGTCTGTGTACCATGCCCTGTGGGATATTATTCCAACTCTACATCGGCAACAGATGGATGCACCCGCTGGACAAAGTAAGTCACTCACATTGTAGAATCTAGAAGGTATGTCTTGAAGGGGTTCCAAGCTAACCTAAACCCATGTGCCTGCCTGTACACCAGGGGGCGGACACTGAGGTTAAATAAGTATTTTAAACAAATAGCAACTCATTGATTTATTTTTCTTTTTTTATCCCTTCCACCTGTGGGACCTATGAAAGGATCTGTATTTACTGGCTTCCCACCATTTGGTTTTGGCTCCATGGGTCCCGGGTTGTCATCACTGCACTTCCAGTCTCTGAATATAAACTTCCAGCATGGACAGGGTCACATATGCCCCTGCAGCCAATGAATGGCCTCAGTGGTCATGTGTCCTTAAGCAGCACCTGATCCAGCAGTGACATGCTGCTTGGATTCCTTTAAAAGCTATATGTACCTACTGTATTTTCACTTTGCTTCATTACATCTTACTGTAAAGAGCTTCTGTGTAGACAAAAGGTCTAGAAGAAAAGGTGTTTATTGAATATAGAAAAAATATAAGTGCCGTTTTGCTTCTTGAAGTTAAACCTTTCAATGTTCCCGCATAGAGACAGAATATAGGGTGCCTCCTGTTCAGGAAACCTTTGCCTATGCCACTTACAAAGAGCGGGTCTCATTCTGGCACACCTGGTCCATTCTTGTATTTCCGTGTAGGCCAAATATATGGTCAGATGTGATTTTTTTCCTGGCAGCAACTTCATGGTCAGCCCATTGCCATCTCATGTTCTATTTCCAAAGGGGTTGTCTTCATTTGCGTTCAAACTACCTAATACGTTTATGGGGCCAGTTACATTTTCATATGGGTGAACAATAATAACAACTGGTTATTCTGGTCTCCTTTGCCTAATAGTTGAGTTTAGATTTGGCCGGTCTATCTGCGGGCAGCTCGTAATAGTGACAGGGACACTTCATCAGGTAATATACTGTACACGGAGTCTTTATTAAAAAATAAAAAAACAATTGTTAAGGTTTCTACCGTACAGAATAGTATTGCCTATCTGCCAGCAGAGTGCCCCTGTTGCTTTTAGATAGGGCTGCTTGTCTACGTGAGATATCCACATGGAAGATCTGAAATCATCCAATGAGACAGATATGCAATAGAAATTAAAATAAATACATTTTCTCAGCGCTGTGTAATGTTTGCTGGCACATTCTTCTCTTTGCAGTCTGTGCTTTTCCTCACCATTATCCTTATTTACTGTTCACTTGAGTCGAATACCGATGTCGTAGAGGTAAAGTAGTGTCTGCATTACTTTTCACCTTTCCTAGGTACACAAGCTTTTTGAGGGCCTTATCTGCTCCAGAGACAGAACAAACTAAGCCTGTCTAAGTTTTTTTCATAACTAAGGAAATTCTCCATCAATATTTGAAAGCCCCTTGATCTCACAGGATGTGGTGACTTTGTATGTACCGTAGTGTGTGTTGTAACCTAATAGTGTTTTCTCTGTCTCTTACAGCTGCACAGATCTTGGATTACAAGAGATCGTTCCTGGCTCTAACATGTCTGATGCTTTCTGTGATCGTTACATTGTCCCACAGGATTGTACGTGTCTGATTTTTTTTTTTTAAGTGCAAATGAATCTATTCAGATATACAGTGAGAAAACAATAGTCATTAAGACGTGTGACAAACATAATTGTCAAATCCTTGGGGGTCCGAAAGCTGGTTCCCCAACTGCTGATGCAAACTATTGGGTTCATGTACCCATTTTACTGGCGAAATTGATTGATAGGGGTTGTCATGTGAGACGACCCTTTTGAGGTGGATGTCACCGCCTTTCCCTACTGCAGTGCCAACTCCTTAGGACTCAATTTACTCCATGTCCCCTGAAAGAATTTTCCAGCTAGGAGGACTGGCCTGAGAAATTCACAGAACTCTGCAGGTGTCGTATAGAAAATATATAGTTTGGCGTTACACAGGCACACCTGACAACACCTCTGTTGGTTAGGGTGCTGTCACACATTCTGGCTTTCGCTTGCTGCCAGATGCTACAGGTCCCTGCCGGTAACTAATGGAAAATGCTTATTGTGGTTTGTTAAAGGGTTTGGACACTTTCTGGCAACTTGTGACCATCCTGTAGGTAAGTTAACAATATAGCCTTTGTTGAAAATCTGAGCCATTTTCTATATTTTATAAGGTATGTCTGCTTGTTTGCCATGTCCACTCAGAAGTCTTGTCCATAAAATGGCTGCTGACAGAGGATCATGTGACAAGACAAATCACCTCCATGTGATGTCTCCTCCATTGAAATACACTGCACCTACCATCTCTACTTCACTGCTGGGAGTTTACATGGAGGAGACTGAGTGATGTGTCATGACCCTCCATCAGTGGCCATCTTATGGACAGGACCTCTATGTGAACAGCACAAAAGATTTGTCTAACAAGGGGTCAAGACTTATGAAAGATGGCAAACACCACAGAATACCAACAAGGTCTATATTGGCAAGTGCCATATAGTCATCTTACATATACATCAGTCACAAGTAGCCAGAGAGTGACCAACCTCTTTAACGAACTGCAAAGAGTTACTACTTCTTTCATTAGTAATTTGTGTGACCTTGCTGCTTTCAGGCATATCCATCTATCTATCTATCTATCTATCTTTTTCTGTTTTTCATATGGTGTAGTCATCCCCGTTTCAAAATAGATTCCTTCAGTCTCAATACTGCTAGGAACTCTTAGGCCCCTTTCAAATAGACAACAGGAAAGTCGTCCATGTTCCAGATGAATTTTTTAAGCAGACTGCACATGGGTAGTATCCATGTGAGGTCCGATTTTTCTGCAGAGCCATTCATTTGAATGAGTGAGTCTTGTAAGAAAATCAGACAAAATTGAACACGCTGCAGTGTCAATGTACCAATTGAATTGTAAATGGACAGTGTTCAGTCCTGTCCATTTCAAACTCAGACAGGACTCGAACATATTATACTTCATAATGCTGAATACATATCTGCTGCATTACCACTGACGTATTTTGTATAATAGGAATAAGTAAGATCATGAACATCTTTGTGTATCTTTGTATTTATTTTACCACTTTTTCACAATGTAAAGCATTTGAATGAAGATAACCAAGGTTTATATGTACCTGTAATGGTTTCCAAAGAATGGCCTGCAAATAAAAATGTCAAGGGGCTTTATGGGTTAATGAAACCAATACACATTACTGAAAATAGCCATCAAATAGTATCTGAAGCAGCCTCATGGCTTCCGGTGGTACCAGAGTCATGATGGCTATGACTGATCCATTGTACAACAGATACTGACGGATCACAGAATTCTGCAGCAGTCCGAAAGCTTTAGAAACTTGATGGAAAAGAATCTTGTATTAATGTGAACAGAACCTGATTTGTTAAGTATTTTAGTGTTTGATTTTGTATTGTTACTTATTCTAATGTAACTGTTATTTGCTTTCTTTATGTAGTGACAAAGGTGGTAATCCTAATTATTTTCCCTGTTGTGGCATCAGGGATTGTGATATGCATCATCTATGCTGTGTGCCATAGGAAGAAATTCAGTGCATTCATAGGTATTACTCCTCTTAGCATCAGTTACATGTCGACCTGTTAAAAGTAGTGATAGACTGCTTAATTTATTACCATAAATGTTCACTTCTTCTGTTCCCCATAAAATAACTGTTTACTCCCTGCAACGCACAAAACTGTGATTGCTCTGGAAATGACGGCTTAAAAAAAGAGGCCCAGATTTTATAAAAAATGAAATTTGGCTCATCTAGCTTTTCTACACTTTTTTCCTGACAAGCCTGACAAGGGGTGTGGCTTAGAGGGAATGGATGAAGCCATAGGCGGATTGGAAAAAATCACTAAAAGGCCCCATGTAGGGGGGTCTAAATTAGAAGGTAGGGCAACATAAGTAAGCAGGGACAGCAGAAGTAGACGGGACCTTCAGTACTATAGTATAGCACAAAATATCACCTCAGCGGAACCAAATAGCACAGTGCAGCACAATATACTGCCTCCCTCAGCACAGTATTTAACTGTATCACAGTCCTGAGGATGGGAATACAGTTGAGTTCAAGAAAGTACCTGTGGCAGTTGGCCAGGTGTATAAGTACCTGATGCGCCAAGAATAATAAATCGGCTCACCAGAATATTTCCCTGTAGGGTCTGTGGCCTGTCTGCCTCTGGGTGATGCTTCATAATATGGGGGAAGGCCTAAGATGCACCAAATCTGTGCCACAGTTCTGGCGTAAAAGTCTGTCTCATAGTAAGCAAAACAATAGTTGGTATAGCATCAAAGAAAAGGGTTTATCACTGCACAAGATTTAGGATCCAGCGTGAGCCCCTGTGATTAATCTGTGCAGGTTTAGACAGCCGGTCTAACATCTTTAGGATTAGTAAATCTGGGCCACAATGATTCTTCAGTTTAATAGTAAATACAATAGAACCTGCCACCAAGATAAATGGTACCCCACGTTAATGGTGCTATCTGGGTGCCTATATAATTGTACCGCCAGAATTCCCTTATTAATATTTCCATAAGAGTGGCCTCATAAATAGCACCAACAGGATGCCTTCATTAACAGTGACATTCATGAACCTAAAGGCTTAAAAGGGTTTTCCGAGATTGTTTTTACTCATGACTAGGGATGAGCAAACTTGTGTTTTCAAGTTTGGCGTACAAGGTTCGGGTTATCTAAGAATTCCGTTATGGATTCCACTACCACAAACCATAAGTTATGGTCCGTGGTATCGAAATCCATAACTGAACTCTTAGACAACCCGAACCTTGTACGCCAAATTTGAAAACACAAGTTCACTCAACACAACTCATGACCTATACTGAGGTCACCAGTATTCTGATCAGTGGGTGTCCGACGCCCGGGACCCCCTCCAATCAGCTATTAGCGAAGGCATTGGTGCTCCTGTAAGCTTTTTTCTAGGCCAAGTGATGGCACGTTTATTGCTCACATGGCCCATTCAAGTGAATGGGGCTGAGCTGCAATACCAAGCACAGTCGCTATACAATGTACGGCTCTGTGCTTGGTAAGCTGTAAGAAGGTAGCAGCACTCACAGGAGCACTACTGCCTTCTCAAAACAGCTGATCGGCAGGGGTCCCAGGTGTTGGACCCCACTGATCAGATACTGATGACCTACCCAAAGGATAGGTCATCAGTAAAAAAAAATCTCTGAAAACCCTTTTAAGACTTCAGCTGTGGCAGTGTGAGCTGGACATTGTACTCCTGAAACCTCAGCATGCTTTGTTTGAGTTCAACAAATATCAGAAACTGAGTTACTAAGCTTGTAATTAACCTACATTTTTGGGGATTTTCAGCACAACTTCAGGATTGGCTACGGCAAAGTTGTGACCAAGAACATGAATCTCAGGTACGATGCACTTTGCCTCAGCAGTTAGTATATAGTATGTCCTGTGGTTGAGTTCTGGTTCATGGATGAAGTGTCATATCTGTTGACTACTACAGGGAGTGCAGAATTATTAGGCAAGTTGTATTTTTGAGGATTAATTTTATTATTGAACAACCATGTTCTCAATGAACCCAAAAAACTCATTAATATCAAAGCTGAATATTTTTGGAAGTAGTTTTTAGTTTGTTTTTAGTTTTAGCTATTTTAGGGGGATATCTGTGTTTGCAGGTGACTATTACTGTGCATAATTATTAGGCAACTTAACAAAAAACAAATATATACCCATTTCAATTATTTATTTTTACCAGTGAAACCAATATAACATCTCAACATTCACAAATATACATTTCTGACATTCAAAAACAAAACAAAAACAAACCAGTGACCAATATAGCCACCTTTCTTTGCAAGGACACTCAAAAGCCTGCCATCCATGGATTCTGTCAGTGTTTTGATCTGTTCACCATCAACATTGCGTGCAGCAGCAACCACAGCCTCCCAGACACTGTTCAGAGAGGTGTACTGTTTTCCCTCCTTGTAAATCTCACATTTGATGATGGACCACAGGTTCTCAATGGGGTTCAGATCAGGTGAACAAGGAGGCCATGTCATTAGATTTTCTTCTTTTATACCCTTTCTTGCCAGCCACGCTGTGGAGTACTTGGACGCGTGTGATGGAGCATTGTCCTGCATGAAAATCATGTTTTTCTTGAAGGATGCAGACTTCTTCCTGTACCACTGCTTGAAGAAGGTGTCTTCCAGAAACTGGCAGTAGGACTGGGAGTTGAGCTTGACTCCATCCTCAACCCGAAAAGGCCCCACAAGCTCATCTTTGATACCAGCCCAAACCAGTACTCCACCACCACTTTGCTGGCGTCTGAGTCGGACTGGAGCTCTCTGCCCTTTACCAATCCAGCCACGGGCCCATCCATCTGGCCCATCAAGACTCACTCTCATTTCATCAGTCCATAAAACCTTAGAAAAATCAGTCTTGAGATATTTCTTGGCCCAGTCTTGACGTTTCAGCTTGTGTGTCTTGTTCAGTGGTGGTCGTCTTTCAGCCTTTCTTACCTTGGCCATGTCTCTGAGTATTGCACACCTGAGTATTGCTTTTGGGCACTCCAGTGATGTTGCAGCTCTGAAATATGGCCAAACTGGTGGCAAGTGGCATCTTGGCAGCTGCACGCTTGACTTTTCTCAGTTCATGGGCAGTTATTTTGCGCCTTGGTTTTTCCACGCGCTTCTTGCGACCCTGTTGACTATTTTGAATGAAAAGCTTGATTGTTCGATGATCACACTTCAGAAGCTTTGCAATTTTAAGAGTGCTGCATCCCTCTGCAAGATATCTCACTATTTTTGACTTTTCAGAGCCTGTCAAGTCCTTCTTTTGACCCATTTTGCCAAAGGAAAGTTGCCTAATAATTATGCACACCTGATATAGGGTGTTGATGTCATTAGACCACACCCCTTCTCATTACAGAGATGCACATCACCTAATATGCTTAATTGGTAGTAGGCTTTCGAACCTATACAGCTTGGAGTAAGACAACATACATAAAGAGGATGATGTGGTCAAAATACTCATTTGCCTAATAATTCTGCACTCCCTGTAGTGTAGATTATTTATAGTGAGCAAGGAACATGCAAAAAATGTCTTCTACTGTTCACTATGTAAGTCATCTCGTTCAAGAACCAGTCACCACTTGAAAATTGTTCCATCATTTGGATTAGCATCTGCTCAAGTCATTCCTGTGTACAATTTTTATATTTTAGTTAAAAACACCATTCAGTGACCAGGGCGAGGACTGCATACACAAAACCTATGCTTTTTCGGAGGAATGCAGTCTTCTAAAAGAATCAGTGGTTCCCCAGGGCAGAATGATTCCAACAGAAAATGAATACATGGACCCGAGAGGATCACCTGAACCAGAGAATGAGAGTATGGTTGCACGTATGGGCTCAACATCGGATAGTGAAATTGGCTGTCCAGGAACATTCCTTGGCTTTTCAGATACCAGTTCAGACAGACTGCTGTCTCCTTCACAGGAAGAAGGCGTCAGTATTCCTCTGTATTCCCACCATCATTGTGGTCAGTCTGCCAAAGAAATTCAGGACAACTCTGCCAGAGATCCTGTGGACAATGTGTGCGGACATTATGCCTCTCAGCACACGTTTCATGTATTCTCACAGGCAGCACATCCTACCCCAGAGAGAAGTGATGGAGAGGAGCCATGTTCTTGCTGCACTGACAGGCAGTTTTCAAGAAATGGGAGTAGTGCCAGCAGCACCCCTACTACAGATATCCCACCACCTTCATCAGGTGAGATACAATGAAAAATGACATTATTTCTGATTCTGTCCATTATGAACTGTCATGATCCTTTTTTCCCATAGATTTAAAATTATTCCACATGCCTTTTTTAGGCTACTTTCACACTGGTGTTTCTGGGTCCGCTTGTGAGATCCGTTTCAGGGCTCTCACAGGCGGCCCAAAACGGATCAGTTCAGCCCCAAAGCATTCTGAATGGATAAGGATCCGTTCAGAATACATCAATTTGGCTGCGTTTGGTCTCTGTTGCGCTTTTTAGACGGTCACTAAAACTCATCTTGCAGCGTTTTGGTGACCGTCTAACGGATCCGTCTAGACTTACAATGTAAGTCAATGGGGACGGACACAAGTGCAATTGAAAATGGATCCGTCCCCCATTGAATTTCAATGTAAGTCAAGACGGATCCATTTTGACTTAGACTTTTTTTATGAATAATGCAAACAGATCGTTATTAACGGATACAAGCATTTGCATTATTTGTGCGGATCCATCTGTGCATATACAAGACGGATCCGCACAAAACACTAGTGTGAAAGTAGCCTTAAAGGTGTTGTCCGGGTTCAGAGCTGAACCCGGACATACCATTATTTTCACCCATACAGCCCCCCTGAGGCTAGCATCGGAGCATCTCATGCTCCAATGCACTCCCTTGCCCTGTGCTAGATCTCGCAGGGCCAGGGCTCTTTTGTTTTCAATAACAAACTGCCGGGTGGAAACTTCCGCCAGGCAGTGTGTTCGGTGACATCACTGGCTCTGATGGGCGGGCTTTAGCGCTTCCCTAGCCGTTTTACTGGCTAGGGCAGCGTTAAATCCTGCCCATCAATGCCGGTGATGTCACCGGGGTTCCTGGCAGCCCGATGGAGAGCCCCGGTACGTCACTGGAACGCCAAAAAATGCCATTGCCCTGAGCGATTTAGCGCAGGGCAAAGGAGAGCATCGGGGCATGAACTGCTCCGGTGCTCCTGTCAGGGGGGCTGCCGGGGGGGGGGGGGGGGGAATGGAGGGATGTCCAGGTTCAGCTCTGAACCCGGACAACCCCTTTAATAGTCTAAATAGCATGCAGCACTATCTATCAAAGAACAAAAGAAAGCTGATGAGAAAGAACTTACAGTAGGCTAGGGTGAGAGCTTGAAGGGGTTTTATAATAATATTCTGCAGCACTTTACAATCAGAGGGTTCATGTACCAGCAGAATCATAGATCATATAATGTATATGGGAATAAGTGAATAAAACATGGTCATGCATGCATACCACTGGTCCATTCTCATGGGGATGTCCCCAGTGATCAAACATTTGTCCCTTATCCACGGCTACGTATGGACTTTCCTTAAAGAGATTGGCCACTTTCTGGTTAGTGTTGACTACTGTGTTTGTGAGATGAATATATGACACCTTCTAATATAGCCTTTGTTGAATTTTGACACAATTTTCTAGATTTAATAAGGTATACTCCCTCGTTTGCAAAGTATTTTGTGCTGTCCACACAGAGGTCCTGCCCACAAGATGGCTGCTGATGGAGGGTTATGTAATCCAGCATATAACCTCGATGTGATGTCTTCTTCATTCAGACACACTGCACCTGCACTAAACTCCCAACAGAACAAAGTACAGATGGCAGGTGCAGTGTATAGAATTGGAGGAGACATCACATGTAGGTGATTTGCGGGATCACATGATCCTCCATCAGCGGCCATCTTATGGACAGGACCTCTGTGTGGACAGCACAAAAGATATTGTAAATATGGGGGCATACCGTATAAAATCTAGAAAATGGTGCAGAATTTTAACAAAGGATATGTTAGTAAGTGCCATATAATGATCTCACAAACACACTGGTCAACAATAACCAGAAAGTGGCCTACCCCTTTAAGGCTGGCCATAACACTACATAGCTGTTCGTTGAACAGTCGTTCAGCTGACAGCTGTCCCTCCAGACCTCCACTCCCTGTAATGGAAACTTGGCTCGGCTGAGCCTGCACATGTTCTTAATAGGGAGAGGGGACTAAACCACTGCCAGAAATCCAACTGCCCAATCCTTTATTTCTTCGGCATCTACGGTTGGGAAAGACCCAGGAGGCCTCCATACACACTAGATTGTCAGCTGGTCTCTTGTCAGAATTGGCAGGTTTGGCTGCATTAATGTAATATGTATGACCAGCTTTAGGTCTGTCTCAAGAACAGGGACCTGAAGTGAATGGAGAGCAAGCTGCTCTATGTGTGTACCCCACTCCATTCACCGCTATGGGACTTAAAAGGGGCATTGGCTTGTCCATTTTCAGTAGACCCATAGCGGTGAGTGTAGGAGTGGCAGCGCATGCGCACTTGCTCACCATTCACTGCTGTAGAACTTAGTCAAGTTCGCTCACTCAGCTATTTTTGAAAGTCCAATAGCAGTAAATGGAGAGGATAGCGAAGTACGTGCATGGTGGTTTCCGTTCACGGCAGGATCCCAGTCTTGAGAACAATGGGTCACAGAGGTGGGACCTGCACCTATTGGACATTTATTGCATATTGTATCGATATGCTATAAATGAGATGAGCTAACCCCTTTAATACATCAGTGCATGTGCAGTGTTATTCTACAGAGATTGCAGCTGGAAATGATCCTGTCCTGAGATCTGTGCAGAGACCTAAGCACAATTGTAAGGACAGAGCTAAAGTTATGGACTAATAAATCTTTTATGTCACAATTGTCATGGATTTACTAAACCATGCCTATTCTTTATGCGGGAAATGCAGTAAAACGGCTACTGATAGTTATTTTCTCGCCATAGGAAATCATACAACAGTTCTTTCAACTGCTCCTGTAATGAACATTAAAACAGATCTTGTTGTCGTGTACTATAATGCAAGCTCCCAAGACACCCACACAGCGGCAGAAACCGAGGACACCACGAGTAGGCCAATGCAGGAGGAGAACCAGAGCCATTACGACAGCTTTGTGGCCAACACTCAGTCCCCCAGGTACACAGATATCCCCTGCTCTTCAGTGTCAGATACAGACACAAAAATGTTTGCCGATGAGTTGACGAGCCCTAGCTGCCTGGACACGTTTAGTCAAGATCAGCCCAATATCTTTTTCTCTCCAAATACAAACGTTTTACCTGTGCAAGAAGAAGGAAAGCCAGAATTTTATCTTTAATATCAGTTATTTCATGTGGAATCTGTACTGTCAGTAATGTTGTTTATAAGGAGCTTCAGGAAAGCCCGGAAGGCTGGCTTGGAATGAACATCAAGCAGGATAAGATTTTCCAAACTTTTTTTTAAAAACTTTCTACTACTTTAAATGTCTGACGTCTGTCTGGTGCTTATTTTCCAATGTCATGTATTTATCTGTGTTGTGACCTTGGAAGGGGAATTTGTACAATATATCACTTTTTTACCAAGCTTTATCTTTTAAGGGCTCTTTACACAGGCTGAGAGTCCTCCAGATAATCGTGAACAAGCGTTCATAGGAATGCTCATTAGCGATTATCTGGTGCCCCTGATTACCAGATGAACGAGAGACACAAAAATAGTCATTTGCTGGCAGCAGATCGTACTGTGTAAACACATGCTGCTGCCGGCAAACAACAAGTCTGTATGGGGACGAAGGATGGCATTAGCGAACGCTTAATGGTCTCCTCCACTGACGAGCAGGCGCTTGCTGGAAAGGAACGCTTCCTTCCTGACAGTCACCTGCTGTATCTTTCCATCTAAAGGAACCTTAAGGCCTCTTAGGTCCCATTCACACGTCCACACAATGGTCCGCACCTGTTCCGCAATTTTGCAGAACGGCTGCGGACCCATTCATTCTCTATAAACCGGATGTGAAGCAGAGAGCACACTATGTGCTCTCCACTTCCGCATTTGCGTAGCGCGGACCCTAATTTCCGGCCCGCAGCTCCGCAAAAGATAGAACATGTCCTATTCTTGTCCGCAGCTGCGGACAAGAATAGGCATTGCTATAGGGGGTGCCGGACTGGTGTGTTGCGGATCCTTACACTGTGTTTTCCATCCTTGTGCTATCCACATTTTTTGCAGATAGCACACTGACCCATTTATTTCTATGGGTCCATGCACACATCTGTATTTTTGACGGATCTGTGTGGCCGATCTGCAAATTATAGAACATGTCATATCCTGGTCCGCATTGCAGATGGGACTAGTCCTTTCTGTTTATGAGAGTGAGAAAAATACGGACTGCACACGGAAGATATCCATATTTTGTGGATCCGTTGTTTGCCGACCATAATATGGACACAGCCATGTGCATTACCGTGGTTTTTCCAAAACCTGGAACGGATCATAAATGGAGAACGCGTATACGGTAAATGAAAGGCCAAGTCTTCTCCTGCTTTCGAATCCACTCCTGGCTTTGCCATTAAAAACTGCATGGAAAAACCTGAATGTGGAAACCCAGCCTAAAACCACAACAAGATAAATGTTCTCATGCCTATTCAGCGCATTGGTAATTAAGTGTATTCACGTTATCTTTCATGATTACAATCTATTGTGCCTTGATAAGTAAAATCTAATTACCGGTAGATTGTGCACTCCGGATTTTAAAAGTGTCAAATCCAAGATGCAAATTATCATGGAATTTTTCTGCTCTATGTGGATTACAACAAAATCTGCAGGTCAAATGTAAAGTAAGAGCATCCATTTAGCACACATTTTTTCCTGCATGATAGAGTAATTTAAACTCCTATTCTATACAACATAAAAAGTCAATTAACAGACATAATCCAACTTTATGTCATACAGTTGCATTTGGTTGACCCTTAAAGGGAGCCTGTCAACATGAAAATGTGAAGTAAACTGCAGGCAGCATGTTATAGAACAGGAGGAGCTGAGCAGATTGATATGTAGTTTTATGGGGAAAGATTCAGTAAAACTTGTATTTCAGTCATTAAAATTTCTGCTCATTCTGGGCTTTGTAGTCCAGGAGGCGGTCCTATCAGTGATTGACAGCTATGTGTACACACAGTCATATAGGGGGGAGGCTGCTCAGCTCCTCCTGCTCTATAACATGGTGCCTGCAGCCCAAACACCATGTTCAATGCGTCAGGTTCCCTTTAACTATATTCTACTAACTTGGTGTGAATTATATATATATCAGTAGAAATTTTGGGATTAGATCCTGTTATGTCAGATTAGGAAAGCCTTCTCACAGTTTGGTTTGGGAAAGGTTTTACTGATCTCACAGAATGGAAACTGCTTCTTTATATATAACTCATGCACAGGTTTTTCTTTTGGCTACTATTTTTGTTGAGTATAACTATACATAGTATACTATAATAGTATACTATTTTGTGTCTAAGATTTATTCTTCTGTTTTACATCACTGAGAATAACGATGACAGTGATTCATGTATGGGCATTGCTCTATATACAGATTATAGGAAACAGTAATGTAATGGGGCCTGTTCAAGATGTGTATATGTTTTCTCAACTCTATTTTTATTGAAAGGATTTCAAGGGAAGAAGACAAAGTACCAAAGCACCAACAGTGCTGAGGAATGCCACACAGGGGCATTGCATGAATAACTGGCAATGTAGCCAGCAGTAATGAACACTTAGGCTGAGTTCACACGGGCGAGATTTCCGCGCGGGTGCAATGCGGTAGGTGAACGTATTGCACCCGCACTGAATCCTGACCCATTCATTTCTATGGGGCTGTGCACATGAGCGATTTTTTTCACGCATCACTTCTGCAATGCTTTAAAATCGCAGCATGCTCTATATTCTGCGTTTGTAACGCAGGACAGGCCCCATAGAAATGAATGGGGCTGAGTGAAAATCGCAAGCATCCGCAAGCAAGTGCGGATGCGGTGCGATTTTCACTCATGGTTGCTAGGTGACAGTCTATTCACTGTATTATTTTCCCTTATAACATGGTTATAAGGGAAAATAATAGCATTCTGAATACAGAATGCTTAGTACAAGGTCAATTGAGGGTTAAAAAAAAATAAAAGAAATTAACTCACCTTGTCCTCTTCATCGCGCAGTTCCCGGTCTCTTCTGATGAGCTGTCGGCTAAAGGACCTTTGGTGACGTCAGATCACATGCTCCAATCACATGGTACATCACCACGGTGATGTACCATGTGATTGGAGCATGTGATCTGACGTCACCAAAGGTCCTTTAGCCGACAGCTCATCAGAAGAGACCGGGAACTGCGCGATGAAGAGGACAAGGTGAGTTAATTTCTTTTATTTTTTTTTAACCCTCAATTGACCTTGTACTAAGCATTCTGTATTCAGAATGCTATTATTTTCCCTTATAACCATGTTATAAGGGAAAATAATACAATCTACACTACAACTAACCCAAACCTGAACTTCTGTGAAGAAGTTCGGGTCTGGGTACCACAGTCGGTTTTTTATCACGCGAGTGCAAAACACATTGCACCCGCGTGATAAAAACTGAACATCGGAACGCAATCGCAGTCAAAACTGACTGCAATTGCGTACCTAATCGCGCGGGTTTGCCGCAATACACCGGGACGCATCCGGACCTAATCCGGACACGCCCGTGTGAACCCAGCCTTATACAGGGGGCCCATGAAAAAATAGCCCGTCTCCAATATTTCCAAATCAAATTGCCTGATAGTAAATCTGTTTTAGTTGCCCATAGCAACCAATCAGAGCTCAGCTTTCAGTTCCTTCAGCTGAAAAATTGAAAGCTGAATGCTGATTGGTTGCTATGGGCAACTAAGATGGCTTTGGTTTGGAGATATTGGAGGTGGGCTACTTTTTCGTGGGCCACCCTGTAGAAAGAGACAAACATAAGAAACCTAAAACAATAGGAAGGTGCCATTTGTTTAAGAAAAATATTTGTATATTTTTCCGTTAGGGTACTTTCACACTAGCATTATTATTTTCCGGCATAGAGTTCAAAAGGGCTCTATGCCAGAAAAGAACTGATCAGGCATATCCCAATGCATTCTGAATGGATAGAAATCCGTTCAGTTTGCATCAGTATGCCTTCCGTTCAGTCACTGTCGGGTGTTTTGGCCGGACATAATACCGCAGCATGCTGCTGTATTATGTACGTCCAAAATGCCTGATCAGTCGCCGGAATGCCGTATCCAGCATAAATTTCCATTGACTTTTATTAGTGTCGGATCCGGCATTGCAAAACAACTGAAGGATGGATCTGTCCTTCATGTCTGCGCATGCACAGACCGGGAAAACTGTGAAAAAGACTGCAAGACGGATCCGTCCATCCGCATGACAAGCGGCGAGGCGGATCCGTTCTTGCAATGCATTTGTAGACGGATCCGCACCCGGATCCGTCTACAAATGCTGTACGCTGTCACACTGATCGGCGGATCCGGCAGGCAGCTCCGACTATTGAACTGCCTGCCGGATCACACTAACGCTAGTGTGAAAGTACCCTAACCTGTATACTATATATACTTTGTATCCCCTTGCGCCCCTCTGCTCCAGGAAATGATGTCAGGGTTTCCATAGCAGTACACCTAGTGCAGAGGACCACCGCACCATAAAGAGGCACAGTGCTAGGATTGGGCTGTAATTGGCAGTTTTATTAGGGCTAGATCCTAAGGCAGCAGAAGCGATACTGTTCTCATGACAACTCTTCCTGTTCTGATTTCTGATGGTTCCCTGTATTGGTTTTCAAATTAGCAGAGTAATTGTCTTGCCAAGCACCAGGTTTATCATCCAGCACCAGCCACTGAGATTGCTGAAGCTTACACTGTCTACATCTTGTTAAGGGCCAGATAATCACTGACAGTGTAAAAGTGCTGCCGATTACCCGATGAACGAGTGATAGATCATTCATGCGGACACAATAATCGTTGTTTTCTGGCAGCAGATCGTTCTGTGTAAACTGCTCCTTGCAAACATCAAGTCAGTATGGAGAAGAGCGTTAGAATTAGCGATCGCTCCTCCCCATACTGTGGAGGCGATTGCTGCATCCAAATGCAGCGCTCTCCTCTGCTGACGAGCATGCGCTTGTCGGGAAGGAATGCTGTATCATCCCGTGTAAAGGGACGTACAGTAAATCTACCCCATTCCACACATGTACAGACATAGGGGTTGTACATATTGATGTGAATACTGATTTGGAGACACACTAGGGGGCTTATGATACAGTTGACCGAAGCAGTCTTCCGCAGTCCCGCAGACTTTGAATGGAGGGGCATTGTGTATGTTTTTGTTTGACCACTGCACCCTTCAAACGGAGAACAGAGGACTCCCATTCTCATGATTGGTTGAGCGGTCAGACCCCCACCAATAAGACAATTATCATCCATCATCTTTATGGTCTTTAACCCGTTTAATAACTGATCCAGACGACAGCACACAGGCCATAGAAGTACGTGGTGCAATTCACACCTTGGTTTTTCTGCATGGACCCTACTTCAGTGCGTGTCTCACAGAACAGGGAAACAATTATCTTCAGTGGTCATAAGGTGCGTTTCCTAGGTGGACGTACAGACCTTACTGCGTATGTGCAACACAGAGAATCTTTAATTCGACATTCCTGAATCTCGCCTAAGTGTTGATATGTGCTTCTTGTCTCCCATCAAAATGAATGAGAACCAAAGTTGCGGACAGCTGTCAGGTAAATTATGCAACTCAATGCTTTTCTATGGGTTCTTCTAGGGGAACAAACCCTATTTAGTACTCGTGCACAGACCATTTAATGCACCGTAGGTTCCATAAAAAATACTAAATCGATCCTGTCACTTTTTATTTTATGTAAATATATACTAAAATATTTATTTGTGCTGTGTTCGTGTGCTATAGGTGGTGGTCACTAAATATACCCTGTCAAGCTCTCATTCCTCAGTTGGATAGGTCCTGTTCACACCATGGTTATCATGGCTGTCAGAATAATAAATAAAAAAATACAAGCCTTTCCATACAGTGCCCCTTTCCATACAGATTTTTTTGTACTTTGCTCTATAAAATAATAGTTGCATATAGTTTTTGCATATGACTATTGTACATTTTTCATGCATTTACCTGTATGCCTAAAACTTGAGGAGTTAATGACCTTTAACGCTCATGCACATGAACATATTTTCTTTCCGTGATCCATTACGTTTTTTTTCCGGACCTTATGCAGAACCATCCATTTCAATGGGTTTGCAAAAAAAAAAAAAAAGAAGTTACTCCGTATTTCCATTCCACAAAAATGTCCGCATTACGGACAAGGATAGGACTTTTCTATTAGGGGCCAGCTGTTCTGTAACACAAAATACAGAATGCACGTGGATGTCATCCGTATTTTTTGCGGATACGTTTTTACGGTCATGTGCATGAGCCCTAAAGTAGTTGTCTTATCATTTTGTGCTCATGCACACGACCGTATGTATTTTGCGGTCCGCTAAAAAGGGAACTGCAAAAAATACGGATGATATCCGTGTGCATGCTCTATTTTGCGGAATGGAACAGCTGGCCCCTAATAGAACAGTACTATACTTGTCCATGATGCAAGCAATAATAGGACACGTTATATATTTTTGCGGAACAGACATACAGAAACAGAATGCACACTTCCGTTTTTTTTTACGGAGCCACTGAAATGAATGGTTCCGCATACGGTCCACATAAAAAAAAACGGAACGGACATGGAAAGAAAATACGGTCGTGTGCATGAGCCCTTTAGCTTATCCCCTATCCACCAGATAGGGGATAAGTATCTGATCGGCGGGGGTCTGACTGCTGGGATCCCTACTGAAGACAAGAACGGGGTCCTGTGTCCCCCCTGTATGAGGAGCAGAGCTGTGGTCAAGCATGTGTGCTACCACTCCGTTGATCTCTGTGGGACTGGCAGAAATAGCTGAGCTGCTTCTCTCCAGCATTCACATAGAGATGAATGGAGCGGCAGCATACATGCTTCACCGCTGATGAGTTCATATGGGGCAACACAGGACCACAGTTATGGAGGTCGCAGTGGATTGGCATAAGTTCTAAATGTATCAAAGTTATATAAGTTGTTTATTGACCGTGCTATGTAAATATGAGGAATTGTGAACACTTTTGTAAATATTTTGCTTTTGTAATTACTCAGGGAATGATACAGAATTAAACTATAAGAAAAACCCTTGTGATGTTATTTTCTGTACTCCTTAGGGGTTACTGAATAATTCCACAGAAAACATCTTGGAGCACGAGTAGTGCAGTGCGCTGATATACAGTAACAAGAATCCCCATTGGTCTCTGTTACAATTCTCTGTTTTCTATTAGTGGGTCTTTCCTAGCCATGTCATCAAGTGCATGATAGGCCCGGGGCTGTCTACTCAACTTGGGCCCCTCCTTCCATTTTTTTTTTTTTTTTTTGTTTGTTTTTTATGAAGAGGCTGCTGTGCGTCACAGTCTCTTCCTAGGCCTTATGACATCTCCCAAATTGGCTCCTAAACTGAAAAATGTGGTCACCAAATTTAAAATACATATAATTATAATAAAAAAAGACTTGGAGGAGAATACAGCACCACATACCTCTTACATCCAGGGACTTCTGTTAGTTTTGACCCAGACCGCCATGACAAATTCTTTAAGCCGCATCTCGTCTCTACAGAGTTTGTTACACAGACATGTTAGATTTCTAAATTTTTCCGTCAACCTCCCCATCCTGGTGTCCCAACAATGTCATCCTGCTACCACTCCCAATACTGTGCCCATTGTGTACCCCAATGCCCCAGAAACTATACTGCTGAAAATATAGTGACCCCAGTAGACATAATTGGGGTAATTTATCAAACTGGTGTAAAGTAGAACTGGATTTCCAAAGGAGCTGTCAAAAATGAAAGGGGGAATCTGATTGGTTGCTATGGACACCAGTTTGATAAATTGCCCCAGATGTCCCTATAGTGTCTATAGCAGTTATAATGTCCCCTAGAGTGCCCCCAGTAATAACACCCTATATTGTGCTCCAGGTAATAATCCCTGTATAGTGTCCCAAAAAATATTGTCCCCTAATATGTCCCTGTAGTAGAAATGCTCCTACAGTGCCTCCCCAATAGCAACGTCCCCCACATAGTAATCCCCCCATAGTAATTTGCCCCACACAGTAATTTCCCCCACATAGTAATTTGACCCACACAGTAATTTCCCCCACACTGCCCCCCCATAGTAATTTCCACCCCACTGTCCCCATATAGTAATTTGCACCCAGACAGTAATTTCTACCACACTGCCCCCACATAGTAATTTCTTCCACACTGCCCCCACACAGTAATTTCTTCCACACTGCCCCCATATAGTAATTTTCCCCCACACTGCCCCATATAGTAATTTGCCCCCACACAGTAATTTCCACCACACCGTCCCTACGTACTAATCCCTCCCATAATAATTTGCCCCCACATAGTAATCTCCCCATAAGAATTTTCTCCCAAATAGTAGTTTGCCTTTACACAGCCAGCCCCAATATAGTAATCTGCCCCGACAGCCAGCCCCAATATAGTAATCTGCCCCCACATAGCCATCCCCAATATAGTAATCTGCCCCCACACAGCCAGACCCAATATAGTAATCTGCCCCCACACAGCCAGCCCCAATATAGTAATCTGCCCCCACACAGCCAGCCCTAATATAGTAATCTGCCCCCACACAGCCAGCCCCAATATAGTAATCTGCCCCCACACAGCCAGCCCCAATATAGTAATCTGCCCCCACACAGCCAGCCCCAATATAGTAATCTGCCCCCACACAGCCAACCCGAATATAGTAATATGTCCCCACACAGCCAGCCCCAATATAGTAATCTGCCCCCACACTGCCATCCCCAATATAGTAATATGTCCCCACACAGCCAGCCCCAATATAGTAATCTGCCCCCACACAGCCAGCCCCAATATAGTAATCTGCCCCCACACAGCCAGCCCCAATATAGTAATCTGCCCCCACACAGCCAGCCCCAATATAGTAATCTGCCCCCACACAGCCAGCCCCAATATAGTAATCTGCCCCCACACAGCCAGCCCCAATTTAGTAATCTGCCCCCACACAGCCAGCCCCCATATAGTAACCTGCCCCTACACAGCCAGCCCCGATATAGTAATCTGCCCCCACAGCCAGCCCAATATAGTAATCTGCCCCCACACAGCCAGCCCTAATATAGTAATCTGCCCCCACACAGCCAGCCCCAATATAGTAATCTGCCCCCACACAGCCAGCCCCAATATAGTAATCTGCCCCCACACAGCCAGCCCCAATATAGTAATCTGCCCCCACACAGCCAGCCCCAATATAGTAATCTGCCCCCACACAGCCAACCCGAATATAGTAATATGTCCCCACACAGCCAGCCCCAATATAGTAATCTGCCCCCACACTGCCATCCCCAATATAGTAATATGTCCCCACACAGCCAGCCCCAATATAGTAATCTGCCCCCACACAGCCAGCCCCAATATAGTAATCTGCCCCCACACAGCCAGCCCCAATATAGTAATCTGCCCCCACACAGCCAGCCCCAATATAGTAATCTGCCCCCACACAGCCAGCCCCAATATAGTAATCTGCCCCCACACAGCCAACCCGAATATAGTAATATGTCCCCACACAGCCAGCCCCAATATAGTAATCTGCCCCCACACTGCCATCCCCAATATAGTAATATGTCCCCACACAGCCAGCCCCAATATAGTAATCTGCCCCCACACAGCCAGCCCCAATATAGTAATCTGCCCCCACACAGCCAGCCCCAATATAGTAATCTGCCCCCACACAGCCAGCCCCAATATAGTAATCTGCCCCCACACAGCCAGCCCCAATATAGTAATCTGCCCCCACACAGCCAGCCCCAATATAGTAATCTGCCCCCACACAGCCAGCCCCAATTTAGTAATCTGCCCCCACACAGCCAGCCCCCATATAGTAACCTGCCCCTACACAGCCAGCCCCGATATAGTAATCTGCCCCCACAGCCAGCCCAATATAGTAATCTGCCCCCACACAGCCAGCCCTAATATAGTAATCTGCCCCCACACAGCCAGCCCCAATATAGTAATCTGCCCCCACACAGCCAGCCCCAATATAGTAATCTGCCCCCACACAGCCAGCCCCAATATAGTAATCTGCCCCCACACAGCCAACCCGAATATAGTAATATGTCCCCACACAGCCAGCCCCAATATAGTAATCTGCCCCCACACTGCCATCCCCAATATAGTAATATGTCCCCACACAGCCAGCCCCAATATAGTAATCTGCCCCCACACAGCCAGCCCCAATATAGTAATCTGCCCCCACACAGCCAGCCCCAATATAGTAATCTGCCCCCACACAGCCAGCCCCAATATAGTAATCTGCCCCCACACAGCCAGCCCCAATATAGTAATCTGCCCCCACACAGCCAGCCCCAATATAGTAATCTGCCCCCACACAGCCAGCCCCAATATAGTAATCTGCCCCCACACAGCCAGCCCCAATATAGTAATCTGCCCCCACACAGCCAGCCCCAATATAGTAATATGTCCCCACACAGCCAGCCTCAATATAGTAATCTGCCCCCACACACCCAGCCCCAATATAATAATCTGCCCCCAAACAGCCAGCCCCAATATAGTAATATGTCCCCGATGTGCTGTCCCTTCACTAATATGACCTCCTGTGCTTCCCCCAAGTCCCCCAAAGTTGGCATATAAAAAAATTAAAATAAAAAGCTAAATACTCACCTATGTCCAGGCGCACAATGGCAGGTGTGCACACGTCACTGTGCTGTGTCCCGGCACAGGTGGGCAATGATGTGTACACGCCCGCCTGCAATGGGATTTCACTACTGCACAGGCCTCAGGCCTACTAGGCCTGAAGCATATGGCGGTGATCGGCGGCGTGGCAGGGAATATGTGCTCCCGTGCCCCGCCGCAGTATGTGAGCTTTTGGGTCGGCGTTGGGCCCCCCAGTGATGCCGGGCCCGGGGCTGCCGACTCGAACACCCCTATTATAATCCGCCATTGCATGTCATACACTGTAGGAGGGTTTTTCTACATAATAAAATGTTGCTTGCTGGCATTGTGAGATGTAAAATAGCATCTACTATATTAATTCTCATTCATGTATTGTATTTTGCCTTTTATTGCAATCATCTGTTATATTTCTGTTAAAGCCACCCTGACAGCAGGAAAATGGTACCAGTTTATAGCTGAACTGGAGTGAGTGCAGAGGAGGACAACCAAGAATATTAAAATGGGTGGATTGCACTACCATGACAGCTTGTCAAACTTTAGTTTGATTAGTCTGGAAAAATGATGGTTTAGAGGCAATCTAGTTACAGTGTACAAATACATGAAGTAACAGTACAGATATATTTCTAATGAACTTTTTATACATAGACCTGCAACCAGTACAGATAAGACATCCTCTACATGTAGAGGAAAGAAGTCTACTACGCCAACATAGAAGAGGATTCTTTACGGTAAGAGCAGTGAGACTATGGAACCTTCTGCCTGAGGGGGTAGTGATGGTTGGTTCATTGAACATATACATAAGAAGAGTCTGGATGCCTTTCTTCAATATAAAAATATTGCAGTTTATAGGTACTAGATTTCTGGAGCAGGGACGGTGATCCACAGAGTTATTCTGATTGCCATATTTAGAGTTGGGAAGGAATTATTTCCCTGAATATGGGGCAACTGCCATCCTCCTTTATGGTGTCTTTTTCCAACTATGTAACATTGAGTGTATGGATGTGCTTAATGATTTTGGGGGTCATTTATTATCCTAAAATATACCTATATTAGACATATTCCAAGCGCAGATTGCAGCACAGCGGTTAGTTGTGCCACAATCTTTGACTTTTTTGCGCTCATGCCAGGTCTAAAAAAGTGGATGTGGCGGGGAAGGTGTAGAAAATTGTCTAAATGTAAGCCAGCTAGGAAGCTGGCTTACATTTAGACTGCGCCTCTTCAGAACTTCGGTGGCTCCACCGCTAGATATAGGAGTTATTAAAGGGGTTGTTTCACTTCAGCAAATAGCATTTATTATGTAGAGAAAGTTAATATAAGGCACTTACTAATGTATTTTTGGTATCCATATTGCTACCTTTGCTGGCTGGATTCATTTTTCTATCACATTATTCACTGTTTGTTTCCATGGTTACGACCATCCTGCCGCACCAGCCTACGTGACATCCCACGGTCCCAGTGACCAGAGAGGCTGGCAGTTTTTCCTATAGTGTGCAAGCACGACCACCACTGATGGATTTCAGGGTGGTCTGTAACCATGGAAACAAGCAGAGTATAATGTGATGGAAAAATTAACCCAGCCAGCAAAGGAACCAATATGGATAATTACAATACCTGAGTAAGTGGCTTGTATTAACTTTCTCTACATAATAAATGCCACTTGCTGAAGTGACAAAACCTCTAGGATACCGGAGGTTTTTTCATTTTTGCGTTTTCATTTTTCTTCCCCTTTTTTCCGTTACGCCATTCGCCGTATTGGATTTTTTAAATTTTAATATGGGCGTTTTCGGTTGCGGTGATACCCAGGATGTTTATATTTATTGTTATTTAGTGTTTTTTTTTTTTTATTATACGGAAAGGGGGACGATTTAAACTTTTATATATTTATTTTTTTATATATATATTTATATTTTTTGTTACTTTTTAAAAAAAAAATTATCAGCATTTTAAGGCTCATAAATGATCCTTTAAATGATGCTTTAGAATTTTGATCTTTTAGCGATTAAAAAAAAAATGACAATTTCTTTGCATTTTGCTCATTTATGTTGGCCTGCCATCTGGTGGCCAAAAGAGGAGTTGCACCAATAATGCTCTGAATTTCTTCGTAGAGATTCAGAGCATTCAGCGCATGTACTGAAGTCCCGCTTCTGGGTTTTTGCGCATTCAGATGCCGTGATCTCACTTGATCATGGCATCTGAAGCATTTAATTACCGCGATCGGCATTATGCTTGCACAGCGCTACCAGCGCCGTACATGTACGGCGCTGGTAGCAAAAGGGTTAAGACCGGAATCTAAAATGCCGGTCTTAATAAATGACCCACTATGTTTTTTTTCCTCTGTTTCTACGCTTTTTTAAGCTCTGTGCTGGCACCAAGAGCAGGAGTCCAATGTATTCATGGGTTACTCCTCCTGCTGTCCCCTGCTGGGATTTAATGTCTCCCATATCACACTCCTGCACCCATTGTAACATAGCAAGTACCCTGTACATAAATCATTGAGCACTATTCCTGCACTAAGCTACATACATAGTGCCCTCAGAAAAGGCAACATTTTCTTTCTGATGGGATTCCTTTAAAGGAATTCTGTCACCTGGTTTGACCATATAAAGCTGTCACTATTGCCATGTTTAATAAAATACCTTATTTAGCAGTGTTTTTCTTTCTTCTTTTCATGCTTTCTTTTTTCCAAAAAAAAAGCGATTCTTTTATATTGCAAATGAACCCTGAAGGTGCCCAGAGGGGTGTTATTCATCACCCTCTGAGCCCAGTAACGCCCCCCTGCTGTGCCTAGACCGCCTTAATTTAGAGCCCAAGCACGCCTCCTCGTTATGCAGTATCGTCCCATAGCCTAGTTTAACGACACCGCCCCCTCTGCTACGTCAACTAATTCATTCAAGCCACGCACCTGGAATCTTTAATTCATCTGTCTGAAATCTTGCGCAGGCACAGTACCGCCTACTGCCTGCGCCTGTGCGATCCAATAGCTCCTGAGGGCAACAGCATACAGAAGACGACACTGGGCTCGGCGCATGCCCAGTGACACTTTTGAGGCTGTTGCCCTCAGGAGCTTTTGGATCGCGCAGGCAGTAGGCGGTACTGCGCCTGCGCAAGATTTCAGATGGACGAATTGAAGATTCCAGGTGTGTGGCTTGAATGAATTAGTTGATGTAGCAGAGGGGGTGGCGCCATTAAACTAGGCTGTGGGATGATACTGCATAACGAGGAGGCGTGCTTGGGCTCTAAACTAAGGCGGGCTAGGCACTGCAGGGGGGCGTTACTGGGCTCAGAGGGTGAAGAATAACGCCCCTCTGGGCACCTTCGGAGTTCATTTGCATAATACAGAAATATTTTTTTTAGCTAAATGAAAGCATGAATATAAGAAAGAAAACCACTGCAGGAAATAAGGTATTTTTTATTAAACATGGCAATGGTGAGAGCTTAATACGGTCAAACCAGGTGACAGATTCCCTTTAAGGCCTCTTGCACATGACCTTATGGGTTTTTCAGTATTTTGCAGAACAGAACAGCTGGCCCCTGTATCTGTGTCCGTTATGCAGACAATAATAGGACATGTTCTATCTTTGAATGGAACTGAAATACGGAAACGGAAGACATACGTTTTTTTTTTTTTGTGGATCCATTGAAATGAATGGTTCTGTATACGGTCCATATACAGAACGCAAAAAAAAAAACAGAACAGAAACGGAAAAAAAAAAGTTTGTGTGCAAGAGGCACAAGTATAGTACTGTTCTATCAGGGGCCAGCTGTTCCGTTCCGCAAAAAACTGAATGCACACGGGCGTCATCTGTATTTTTTGCGGACCGCAAAATATTGAAAAAGTAATACGGTCATGTGCAAGAGGCCTAAAGCAAAGCATTTAATGCTTGATGGTAAGCAGTACTTAGACCAAATGCACGTCTAGGAAAATCTACACCGCTATCGCAAACACTAAATTGATGGCAAAAGAACACTTGTCATATGTGTGCGCTGTACGTTTTCCACTGGAAGTTGTAAATCTTTAGCACCCAGTCTGGTGTCTGTAGACCACTGCAGAAAAGAAATGATAAAGCAACCTAGAATGTAATTACTAGACACATTGCCAAAAAGATTTTCCCACAATACAGAGAGCATTCCAAGTTTGTTGTTCCCATGCAAAACATGTATCATGGGAAATATAGGCAGTGTAAGCATTGGCCCCTGATGACTGCCTCTTCCTACTCCTGTAATGAAATATTATATATATTTAATTACATTTCATTAACCTGTGGTTTCATTGGCACAACAGACTTTCCCATATTTATTTACCACATTATGCACTGTCTTTTCTAGTTTCTAGATGCATTTGTTTGTTAGACCGTCACTCATTCTTTACATATGTGAATCATCCGTTAATATCATTAATGGATCAATAAAAGTATCACCAAATGTTAATAAATGTCTAATTTTGTAAAAATAGTAACGAACAGAGAAGAGTTTCCACCAAAAGCTTAAGAGGAGTGTGCAAACATACTCCCCTGCCTGATTTGAAATTGGGTATGGAGAGAATCTACTGCAGACTTGGTGGACAGTTACTAAAGCAAACACCTGATGTCCAGTGAGTATTTTGCAAGGATCCCATTAAAGGGGTTCTTTGGGAATTAAGAAAATGAAAATACTTAAATATATTCCCAAATACCTTTCTTGAATTTTAATGGCTTGGTGTGTCTGGGCAGCAATCATTAGGAGATGTAAAATGGCCACCCTCCTATTAGTATACACAAAACCAGTCCTAATCACACAGCAGGACAAGTTACTTCACAACACTGAGCTAAAGAGCTGCCTCAGCCTATTCTCTGCTCTGCTTGTCAGGGATGATTATCCTGAATACAGCTAAGGCTACTTTCACACTAGCGTTAATATTTTCTGGTATTGAGATCCGTCATAGGGTCTCAATACCGGAAAAAAACGCTTCCGTTTTGTCCCCATACTTTGTCAATGGGGACAAAACGTAACTGAACAGAACGGAATGCTCCAAAATGCATTCCATTCCATTCTCATACTGGAGAGCAAAATGCAGCATGCTGCGGTTTGCTTTCTGTCCTGGGATCCGGAGCAAGACTGATCCATCATGACCCACAATGCAAGTCAATGGGGACAGATCCATTTTCTCGGACACAATAGAAAACGGATCTGTCCCCCATTGTCTTTCAATGGAGTTCATGACGGATCCATCTTAGGTATGTTAAAGATAATACAACTGGATCCGTTCAGAATGGATGGAGATGGTTGTATTATCAGTAACGGAAGCATTTTTGCTGAATCCCTATAATGACCCCCCTATTGTCTGGGCCCTTCATATAGGTTACCCCGCTCAATGACACCCACATTGCTTCTGATCGCTGCTGTCACGGCCTCGGTGTTGTGCGCGTGACACGTTGACGTGCATGCCGTTTGCCAGGGGCAACGCGTTGTTGTATGTGCTTTGCTCACCTTCTCCTGGTTCCTTCCCTGTCTGGTGCTTGAGGCGTTATTTTCCTGGCTAGGTGTGACCACTAGGGTTTTATCTCCTGTGGCTCCCTGGGTGGAGTCAGTTGTACTTCAGCTGTCGTTGGTGCTGGTCCAGGGTGTTCTATCTGCCCAGTCCTTGAGGGCCACCTGGAGGGGCATTGATGTCTCCAGCGATGTCTTCCTTATGTATCCTCTATGTTCCCTACCTTACCTGTGTTGATGTTGAGTGTGGGTTTATGTTCAGGGTGTGGTGTACATCTTGTTGTTGTTTCATGTCTGATCATCTGGTGTTTTATGTCTGGCATGAATGCAAGGCGTTTCCCTGTCTGTTGTACCCCCGGAAGGAGGTCTGAGGGTTCCCTGGAGGGGGAACCAAAAGTCAAGTCAGTGAGCTGTTGCTGGAGTGCTGGTTCCTTTGTGTGTCAGTACGTACTGAGTCCGGTATGGTGTTCGGATTGCAGTATGTTTGCATGGGTTCCAGTTCTCCTTGGTGTGTCTTCTGTTGTGCCGTCCAGCAGCTGCGGCAGTTAAGTTACCATGCATTCAGGGGTTCTTGGTTCAGTGGTTATTCCCGCCACTGGATACTTACCTGCCGTTCCACTTGGCTTTTCTCTGCTACTAGGCCGGTTGAGACTCCTGTTCATCCATGTCTTGGAAGAACAGGTCGTCTCTCCCCTGCTCATATGTGAGGGATTATCTATGTTTCTATGGTGACGCTAGGGAGGTTTATCCCCGTCGCGGCCTACTATTGGCTGCTCCCCCTGTCGTTGGATGTCTTGATCTGCACGACGGGGAGATGCAACTGTGGCCGTGCGGGGATCTGAAGTGACGTGTGTGCTCGGCAGCGGGGTAAGTATAACCTTCATGAGGGGCCCAGGCATTAGGGGGGTATTATAGGGGTTGGATAACCCCTTTAAGTATTTTTATTTTCTTAATTCCCGGACAATACCTTTAATTAAGAAAAGGATCCATACACAACACACGCTGGTCATCAGAAGGTTGCATTGGCAACTTTTCTGCCCAGCATGTAACTATATCTCTCCATTTCCAATATCAGATTAGGTGAAAGAGCATGCCTGGGCAACCCCTTTAAAATGTCCCTATACTAGTAAATCAGAATACAGCGAGTGGTTTAGATAGAAAATCTTGCCTATGTCACGGGGAGGGGATAGGTAAGGTGCAAACTGACTCCACCCACTCCTCTATCCCTGCCTACTTGCACTTACCCATCCTAGGAAATGGAGCGCAACTGGGCGGCGATTCCTAACCTGCATAAGTGCAGAGTGACAAATAAACTGACAAACAAAGACAGGTCGGACAAGCAGGGTCAAAACCAGGAGGTCAAGGTGGTACCAGGGAGAAGGCAAGGACAAGTCAAAAGGTCAAGCAGAAGTCAAATACCAGAAGCAAAAGGATCTAGCAAGAGACATACCATAGTCCGGTAAAGCCAAAATACAAATACAAGTCAGACGCCAACCGAATATTCACAAGGAATAGGACCATAATCACAGGCAACCTGTGGCCAGCAGGCTGCCTGTGATTAAGGTCCTATTCCTTGTGAATGTTCGGTTGGTGTCTGACTTGTATTTGTCCTCCTGCACACTGCTAAACACCGAGTGTTCAGTTCGGCGCTCAGACTTTTCGTCAAACTTACGGGAGCGGAGGACGCGAGCCATGCTAAGGAGGCGTGCGCGGCCGGGTCCTCTCCGCCCCCATTGCCTTGGAGACGACGCAGCGCACATCCTCGCTGCAAAGTTATCGCAGGACGCCGGCGGCCCCGACGGGAAGGAGCACGAAGCCTAACTACCTCTTCCATTTAAACTTCTATTGGTAGTAGTAGAGAAGGCAACAGTTAATAGGCAACTAAAACATCCCAATACACACAGAACCTTATTTTCAAATAGTTTTAGATATGGACTTGCAGCAAGAGACTACAGAACCATGGCCTCAAGACCATGTGGCACTAGGTGTGTCACGGATGTAATAGGGGAGAACACCAAAAGACAACAAGAAGGAAGGGTAAAGACACTAGGCCTCACCGCTAGGGAAGGAAAAGGGTCACCACCTATAAAACCCTGCTCCTGGCCCTAACTCCTATCCGTATGGGCACCTCTTGATGGTAGAGATGCCCATACACAGGAACCTAGAAAACCCTGGTGACCCTCGGATGCCCTAAAAGTAATGACAGGGCAGAGACAACCCGTTTCTTGGTTCAGAAGTGATAGGTCGCACTACTGTATGGGGGAACCCGGATGGGTGCTCACAGCCCGCAGATTCACCCAATCTAACAAGCAAAAAATTATACAAAAGAAAGGGCTGGGCACTCACTATATCTGGTAGCCGTGGTACTTCATTGAATAAAATAAAATATTATATTATTAAAACCACATATTCAAACACATATACATACACATCAGTAATAAAAGTACCTAAAATATATATAGTCACTGCAACACAATGGTAAAAAGGACCTGTTTGATATAAAAGTCGGATGTGGCCAATAATTCGCATATATGGAGGATAGGAAATATCCGAAACTATCCAAATGTTCAGTCCAAGTACAAGAAAAGACGGATGATATTCGGAATTTCAATAGAAATAGTCGATCCGATATCCTAGGCTCTATTGCAGAAACTAGTAGCCTGTGTGATTGTAATCGTGGATTCGAATATATTTGCACAGTTCAAGGTAACAGCGTTAACTTCCAAATGAATTATTTGTCGATTATATTTTAGTTCAGTCTACTCACATATAGATGTACTTAGGCGGCTCAGATCAGCAATCCACGGCGTCCCGCGTAATGGTCAGGGTATGATCTCCGCTTGCACGTGTGAGCCTCGACTTCACAATAAGATGGTATATGATAACCCCCAGTGGATTTCACAAAGGGTTTTCGACAAGCTGTTTTTCAATTGAACAATCAGAGTTCCTCACTTACTGGCGCCAGCAGTATCTTTATAGTCCACAGCTCTGCAGATACACGATCAACCTTCGGTGTATTTTCTCCAAGAAGGGTCGGAACTGCAAGAATTAGTGGTCCTTAAATCCAATCGGGGGGTCCAGTACCAGACGCATTTCGGGGCTCTTAGTGGCCCCTTCCTCAGTGGTTGACCTCCCCTCCCTAATGTCTCTCCTTTTATAGAGGACTTCAGTAATCAGTCCAACTTGGGAATAGACCAGGTATTCCTCAAATTCTGAAATGGATCGGGTTCTCCTCAAAATCTGTAGTGGATCTCAATGTTGGGATATCTTCAAATCAAACACTATTATGATTTTCAATAGAACATAGTATCCTCCATAATCCTTTCCATAATTTTCTTTAGCTATGCATACTATTTGTGAATCTGGATTGTATATGTCAAGGATACACCAAATATAAAAACCGCATATGCGGTATTGGTGCGTCTTTGTTGCGTTTATGTTAAGAAACAATCCAGGTTTCATAACTGTATGGATCCCTCATATACATATATACAAAATTATATAAACATCAGATAATTAGTCACCATCGTGTTGGACTATGTTATATAGCCTTGTTATGATGTACAGAAAATTTTGCTATGAAAAACGCATGATCTCCAAAAAAACGCATATGCGGTTTTGATGCGTTTCCATTGCGTTTTTTCTGAAAAACATTAAAACATACTATACAGTGCATAAATGACACAAAATTCCCCAAAATACATGCAAACAAACCATAAAAACTATAAAATGTATATTTATAAATGTACGAAGATTGGTATTTCCTTATTTATGTTTGAGAAAAAACTGGATGCTTAAAACCATTTAATATATAAAAGTCATGATAAAAATCATAAAACTCTCCATATCAAGTTCCTAAAAATAATCTTGAATTACATTTCATACTTATATATAAACCTCTTATAATGGCTTTCTGTTTCAAATTCAGGTTTTATTAAACAACCCGTTTCTTCCCTGGTGAAGGAACCAGTGTCTCGCTGAGGCCTAGTAAACAACCGGGGGGGGGGATACAAAACATGACAAGCAGAACACTTAACTTCTGAGGGTGATGGATGAAAAGGACTTCAACACGAACCACACTCCAGCTCTTCCAAAACCAAATGAAGCTATCCAGAGCAAGGAGTGATGGGTAAAGTCAGACTAAATAGGGATGGGTAAAGGTCACATGATCCACGCCTGAACAGGAGGTGTGGACATACCAGCAACACACAAAGTGAAACCAAAAGAGGCTGTCAGATCACTAATGTGCAGATAATCTTTCAGACCTTCTAAAACCTGTCACAGGAGTGACAAGGTGACTATCCACTTAGGCCACTTAGAGGAGACATAAGAAGCTGATGTTTTCTATAGCGCACTCTTGAGCTTTGTTGTATAAATTGGGACATTTTGATATGCAGCCATCTCATTGTCATTTCAAAATAGACAAGTTAAAGAGGTTTTCTGGGACTTTGATAATGGAAAAATGGAAAAAAAAGCAGAACATAAAAGGAATCATCTGGGTTCAGAGCTTCTTCACCAGGCAACCCCTGGGGCTTTTTCAGCAGATCCGGTGACGTACCGGGTCTCACCATGGGAATACTACACGGAGGCTTCTGCCTAGTAGTGAGCCCGATGATATCATGGGCACTAATGGCCGGACTTTAGCGCTGCCCTAGCCTGAAATGCTCTGATGCTCCACTCAGAGGGGCTGTCTGTCTGAACCTGGACAACCCCTTTAAACTGTTTAACACGTGGCATAAATTATGTACCATTATTTTAAAGGTCGGTGTGATTACAGCCTTAACAAATACGTTTAGATTTTTTAATGTTTTACTACGTACTGTATGATATAACTGTTATAAGAGCCATAACTAAAAACAGATACATATTTTATCGATGTAGCCATATTTCAGCTTTTTTTACAGGAGCTTCATGCACACAACCGTGTCTGTATTGCGGCCTGCGAACCTCGAATCTGCAAAATATGGACAATTTCTGGGTGCTATCCATGTTTTTCTAACTTTCAATATTAGAACTTCAATACGGACAATCATAGGACATGTTCTGTAATTTGCGGAACAGACACGTGGCGACAGAAAGCAGATGTATCATATCTGTGGATCGTATATACGGTGTAAGGGATCGCTCTCTCTCAGGGAAGGGTCACAATCACAGACGTCTCGTCAGACAACGGATTTACAGTTCAATTGATGCTTTATTTTGGCACCAGCACAAACACAAACATAATGAAATAAACTCCTGCTCGTCTGGGCTCAACCTAAGGCTACTTTCACACTTGCGGCAGGACGGATCCGACAGGCTGTTCACCATGTCGGATCCGTCCTGCGGCTATTTCGCCGTGCCCGCGGACCGCCGCTCCGTCCCCATTGACTACAATGGGGACGGGGGCGGAGCTCCGGCGCAGCACGGCGCTGCACGGAGAAAGGCCGCCGGACTAAAATTACTGCATGTCAGGCTTTTTAGTCCGGCGGCTTTCTCCGTGCAGCGCCGTGCTGCGCCGGAGCTCCGCCCCCGTCCCCATTGTAGTCAATGGGGACGGAGCGGCGGTCCGCGGGCACGGCGAAATAGCCGCAGGACGGATCCGACATGGTGAACAGCCTGTCGGATCCGTCCTGCCGCTAGTGTGAAACTAGCCTTACACAAAGTTATTTTCCCTGTCTCAACTCTAAGCACAGATTATACACAGGGTCTCAGGCTCCAAGCCTTAGCAGGTCCGCTCATCAAACACAAGTCCATACAGGGAAGAGATCCGGCTACACACAGCCACGTGGCCCCTCATCCCTCCTGGCCGAGACCACCCAGAGCCTCTGCCTGATTCTGTTTCCAAGTCCTATCTTCCCCGGCTGACACACAAAGGGATGGTTTTATCCCTCCTTGATTACAGCAGGCCTCACCTGCGATAACCTCAGGTTAGGGGAAAACATGCCCTGGAATGGGGGTGGACTGGGAAGGTCCCACTACCAAACCTACCTTTCCAGTCCAAATAAAATCCAGCCCTTGTTCTTAAACAAAATAGCTTCAGCAACTATCAGTGCCATCTTTCTGGGCTTTATTTATCTCACCCAGTTGAGGAACCTGGGTGAGATATACACCCTTTCCCGGACTTTTACCGTACACATTACCACATATAACCCCCCCCCCCCACACACACACACACACACTCTTCTCCAGTCCGGAGGTCTGGGCATTTCTCCACATTATACCATGCCCTCTGGAAGATGTGGCCAGTGTCAATTTTTTTCCTTTATTCTGCTACACCTAGGCCAGCAGAGCTTGGTTTGTCACTAACACCAATTTTCTAGCTAGTAGATAATGCCTAAGGGACTCTGTTGCCCATCTAATGGCCAGATCCTCTCTTTCTACTCTTTCACGAGTGACGATGATGCACTACCGCACTCTTTGTTTCCCTATTTCATCAAAAGATTGCATCTTTATTTTTTCTTTACTCACAGCGTTTTGACCTTGGCTTCTGGAACTTCTTTCAGAAGATATTTTTTCCCAAATGACATGCTCTCCTTTTTAACTTCTCTGGCTCTTGCACATGCTCAAGCCCCTTTCTTCGAATTCGTGATATTTCGTGAATATTTGGGCGGATATTTGCCATATATTCACGAATTCAAGAATTCGTTATCTCCAGTAATTCGTTTCTTGATTGCGGAAATCGGCAATTGAAAAATTCACGAGAAAAATTTGCATTACGGAAATTCGCAATCAACACTACTCCTAAAGTCAAAGATATTGCAGCCTTCTCATTGGCCTACAAGCTAGAAGCAGGGAGGGATCATATGTATTGATTAAAAAAAAATCTTGAATATTTGAAATTACGAATACATATCACTATATTCTAAATATTCACGAATTCTCGAAGTGCCAATATTCACGATAAAAATTTGCAATTCGAATATTCGGGATCAACACTACTCTTGACTGAACTGTTCACACAGTTGCTTCCAGCCATGGTTGTGTCCAGCCAATTTCTCCTCTAGTTTGTAGAGCTCCTACAGCAAAGCATTCTTGCCCCCGCTCGCTTCTTTTAAATGCATCTAGTTCACTTCTTTCTTGACAGTTTTTATAGCATTTCTGCTTTCAGATTTGCTAGTTCTGAAACGATTAGAAGTTCCATTTCCACGCTCTTCCTTCTCTTCAGCAGTGGTTTCCTCAGGTTTGATGGCAGTTTCAGAGTCCTCTGCTTCTTCAGTGGCTTTTTCCACTTCGGCAGACTCTCCTTCAGACTCTTCTTTGGGCTTTGCAGCATCTGAGGATTTCTCCCACTCCAACTCATTGGCCTTAGCTTCTTCAGCCTTGATCTCTTTGGAGTCTCTATTCTCTTTGATAGTCTTTTCATCCTTCTCGGACATGGTATTATATACTTGTACTCTTAAGTCCTCCTTTTGTTTCTCATCGAGATTGGAGGCACTGGGGACATTGGGGTCCTTATCCGACTCTTTATCTTCCTCCTCTGGCCTTCCCTCCAAAGGGTCACAAGGACCTTTTTAAGCACATTTGTGTCTACTACAGTTTTCTGTGCTTCTTTGGAGCCTTAAATCTTCTGCTCCTCTTCTTGTAAGGCCTGAATCTGGAAGTCTTTCATCACAGTGTCTTTAGATACCTGGGTAACATACAAATCCCAGCCGTTCTTCAGCGTGGCTACTTCATCTTTCAACTTTTCAATGGCACAGTCTTTTTTAGCCAGAGTTGCTTGCTGGCTGCACTGAGCTCTTTGCTGCTCCACCTGTATGGTTTCCACGCACACCCGCAGCTCCGTCATCTGTTTCTCCAGCTGCTGTACCCGTTCAGCTTGAGCTTCCTTCATAGATCTCAGCAACGACTCCTCACGAGCCAACCGGTCTAGCTTCACATATTTTCTCTGAAGTTCCTCCTCTTGCTTTATCATCTGATGCTGCAATGACGTTAGCTTCTTTTTCCACTTATTTTATTTGTGCATCTTTTACTGCTGATAGCTCCTTTATTTCAAACTCTTTTATCTTTAGAGCTTCTTGCAGTCTCTGGTTGGTGGACTTGACTTTCTGAATTGTTTCTGCGCCTTTCAGTTACATTTCCCTTATAACTTCCAACTCTTTTGTCAGTAACTTCATATTGAGTTCATGGGAAAGAACCACAGTGTTCATCTCATCGAGATGCAGGCGAAATTCATGCACACGTTTCTTTATTTCACCTTCAAACCTCAAAGACAATTCCTATCTATGCAGGCTCATGGTCTCCTTGTACCTCCTCAATTTTCCTTTCCAGCTGACCCTTCACGTTTTCATAATCTTCTCGAAGACGATCAATTTCGCCATTTTTCGAGCGGCTTATCCGCTCTAGATCCAGCTGGTGCTCCTTCACCCTGCACTGGTAATGGCTCTGGAGATCATCATACTTCTTCTCTCTCAGGACCTCCTGCCGATGTTTCTCGATCTGTATCTTTTAATCGCTGATCTCAGATTGCTTTGTGCTCTCCAGTTGCTTTGTGAGGACCGCTAGTCCCTTCTCTTGCGTATCTAGGGAGTGTGTGGAGAGAGAGAAAGCATGCTCCCGTTTGCAGCTGTATGGATATGCCAGGCCCAGCTGGTAGCGAGTCTCTGCTAGCAGTCGGTCATGTTAATCTACACGCTCCTTCAGGATGGTCAGAGCTGCTAGGAAGTCTTCCGCTGCCTGGGTATAGTTCTCAGACACTATGCTGACTTCTCCCCACTTAATCAGGTTCATGTCCTGAACCCCCTTAGGCTCTCTTTCATGTGCCTGGTTCACGTTGTATTTCACAACACCTTTATCAACACTGCACATGAGCTCGCTAACAATAAAACACTGTGGAGACTGGTTATCTGCACCTGATACGTGTGGTACACCTTCTAACACTGCCACATTTTCCCGCACATTTCCAACAGTGGGTTCCCCCAGCTGTGTGTTGGTTCCCCCAGCTGTGTGTTCCAACATTAATTAGCATTTCTAAATCACATATACCTTTACCAGCAGGGGGAGCTTCTTCCTTGACCACACCCTGGGGGGTGTCATCATCCTCATCATTATCACATGGCCTCACATTTTCATTAGACATTTCTGTTAACATGACATGTTCACTTTGCACCTTATCTGCACCATTGTTTTCAATGGTCATTTCACTTAACCCCTTAGGGACCCATGACGTACCGGTACGGCATGTTTCCCGAGTCCTTAAGGACCCATGACGTACCGGTACGTCATGAGTTTAAATTGAGATTGTGGCGCCCCAGGGGTTAATCCGCACAGGATGCCGGCTGAAATAATTCAGCCGGCATCCTGTCACAACGCCTGGGGGGGTCATGTGACCCCCCCGTATCGGCGATCGCAGCAAACCGCAGGTCAATTCAGACCTGCGGTTTGTTGCTATTTCTGCTGTTTCTGATCGCCGCGGTCCCTGACCGCGGCGATCAGAAACTTTAGTGTGGCACAAATCTATAGTGATCACCCCCCCTGCACCCCTGCATGATTTTAGCCTGGTGGGAGGTGCAGGGGGGGGTCTTGCGGGCGGTGTGGGCGGTGCGGGAGGCGGGCGGTGCGGCAGGCGGGATCGTGATCCCCCGCCCGCCTCCCGCCGAATAATCGTTGGCTTCTAGTGGGTATACCAGGGTGCCAGCACATTGCTGGCACCCTGGTATAAACGGCTGACATCTGTGAATGGATGTCAGCCGTTTAACCCTTTCCATACAGCGGTCCGTACGGACCGCTGTATGGAAAGAGTTAACAGTAAGATGCGGCTCCCTCCCTCTCCCATCGGGGGGCTGCTGTGCCTTTGCAGCCCCCCGATGGGAGAGGGAGAGAGCCCCCAGACAGCCCCCCGAAGCCCCAGTCCTTACCCTTCCCCGTCTGCGAAGTTGTGGCAGACGGAGAAGGTTCCCATGGCAACAGGACGCCTGCTCAGGCGTCCTGCTGTCCATGGTGCTGAACAGATCTGTGCTGAAAGCATAGATCTGTTCAGTGTAAGTAAAATACAGTACAGAAACATATATAGGTTCTGTACTGTATTATGCAGACTCCAGACCCACTGGATCTTCAAGAACCAAGTGGGTCTGGGTCAAAAAAAAAGTAAGAAAAAGTGGAAAAAAAGTGAAAATCAAAAAACACATTTATCACTAATTAAAAATGAAAAAAATAAAATTCCCTACACATGTTTGGTATCGCCGCGTCCGTAACGACCTGATCTATAAAACGGTCATTTTACTTTCCCCGCACGATGAACGCCATAAAAATAAAAAAATAAAAACTATGAGAAAATTTAAATTTTGCCCACCTTACTTCCCAAAAAAGGTAATAAAAGTGATCAAAAAAGTCGTATGTACGCCAAAATAGTGCCAATCAAACCGGCATCTCATCCCGCAAAAAATGAGACCCTACCCAAGATTATCGCCCAAAAACTGAAAAAACTATGGCTCTTAGACTATGGAAACACTAAAACATCATTTTTTTTGTTTAAAAAATTAAATCATTGTGTAAAACTTACATAAATAAAAAAAAGTATACATATTAGGTATCTCCGCGTCCGTATCGACCGGCTCTATAAAAATATCACATGAGTTAACCCCTCAGGTGACCACCGTAAAAAAAAAAAAAAAAAACGGTTTAAAAAAAGCAATTTTTTGTCATCTTACGTCACAAAAAGTGCAATAGCAAGCGATCAAAAAGTCATATGCACCCCAAAATAGTGCCAATAAGACAGCCATCTCATCCCGCAAAAAATGAGACCCTACATAAGATAATCGCCCAAAAACTGAAAAAACTATGGCTCTTAGACTATGGAGAAACTAAAACTTTTTTTGTTTTAACAATGAAATCATTGTGTAAAACTTACATAAATAAAAAAAAAGTATACATATTAGGTATCGCCGCGTCCGTGAGAACCTGCTCTATAAAATTACCACATGATCTAACCTTTCAGATGAATGTTGTAAATAACAAAAAAAAAAACGGTGCCAAAAAAGCTATTTCTTGTTACCTTGCCGCACTAAAAGTGTAATATAGAGCAACCAAAAATCATATGTACCCTAAACTAGTACCAAGAAAACTGCCACCTTATCCCGTAGTTTCTAAAATGGGGTCACTTTTTTGGAGTTTCTACTCTAGGGGTGCATCAGGGGGGCTTCAAATGGGACATGGTGTAAAAAAACCAGTCCAGCAAAATCTGCCTTCCAAAAACCGTATGGCATTCCTTTCTTTCTGCGCCCTGCCGTGTGCCCGTACAGCAGTTTACGACCACATATGGGGTGTTTCTGTAAACTACAGAATTAGGGCCATAAATAATGAGTTTTGTTTGGCTGTTAACCCTTGCTTTGTTACTTGAAAAAATATATTAAAATGGAAAATCTGCCCAAAAAGTGAAATTTTGAAATTGTATCTCTATTTTCCATTATATCTTGTGCAACACCTAAAGGGTTAACAAAGTTTTTAAAATCTGTTTTGAATACCTTGAGGGGTGTAGTTTCTTAGATGGGGTCACTTTTATGGAGTTTCTACTCTAGGGGTGCATCAGGGGGCTTCAAATGGGACATGGTGTCAAAAAACCAGTCCAGCAAAATTTGGCTTCCAAAAACCAAACGGCACACCTTTCACTCTACGCTCTGCTGTGTGGCCGTACAGTAGTTTACGGCCACATATGGGGTGTTTCTGTAAACGGCAGAGTCAGGGCAATAAAGATACAGTCTTGTTTGGCTGTTAACCCTTGCTTTGTTAGTGGAAAAAATGGGTTAAAATGGAAAATTAGGCAAAAAAATGAAATTCTCAAATTTCATCCCCATTTGCCAATAACTCTTGTGCAACACCTAAAGGGTTAACAAAGTTTGTAAAATCAGTTTTGAATACCTTGAGGGGTGTAGTTTATAGAATGGGGTCATTTTTGGGTGGTTTCTATTATTTAAGCCTCGCAAAGTGACTTCAGAGCTGTAGTGGTCCCTAAAAATTGGGTTTTTGTAAATTTCTGAAAAATTTCAATATTTGCTTCTAAAGTTCTAAACCTTGTAACATCCCCAAAAAATAAAATATCATTCCCAAAATAATTCCAACCTGAAGTAGACATATGGGGAATGTAAAGTCATCACAATTTTTGGGGGTATTACTATGTATTACAGAAGTAGAGAAACTGAAACTTTGAAATTTGCAAATTTTTCCAAATTTTTTGTAAATTAGGTATTTTTTTATGCAAAAAAAATATTTTTTTTTACTTCATTTTACCAGTGTCATGAAGTACAATATGTGACGAAAAAACAATCTCAGAATGGCCTGGATAAGTCAAAGTGTTTTAAAGTTATGAGCACTTAAAGGGACACTGGTCAGATTTGCAAAAAATGGCCAAGTCCTTAAGGTGAAATAGGGCTGAGTCCTTAAGGGGTTAAACCATTGTGCTCAATGTGCATCTCCCTCACACCTTCATTTAAAGTGATAGGCACAAGTTCTGCAGAAGTGTCTCCATTTCCCCACAACTCCCGGAACCCGGGGAAATCACGGCACAACATTACATCATGCATGAGCGTATTTGCAACTCCAAGTTCATAAGTTCCAGTTTCCACTGGAGTCTCACACTCAGTGAGAGCAACAGGATAGTTCTTGCTATCCCCATGAATGCCCAGCATTTTGTCCAACACATAGTCCCCAGCTACCAAGCTGGCATGTACCAGGCTCTTCTGGCTCCCTGTGTCTAGCAATGCTTGGACTGGACTGCCATCCACCACAATCTCACACATTTTTGTTGCAGTCTCTAGTCCCGGTGTCGTAACACCTACCGGCTCGGCACATAGTGACTGCCGTTGGCTCACATCACAGTTCATGGCTTCTGAGGTACCAAGGCAGGGTCAGCAACATGCCCAACCTCCAGAGCCTTGCTCACTTTGTCTGCTACGCAAGCAATAACAGGAACTGTCACTTTGTCTGCTACACAAGCAATAACAAGAACGCTCTTACCCATTGACGTCACAGATTCGGCACTCCCGGGAGATGAGGGTGCTCCAGGAACATCTCCACCAAAGTCATTATCCTTCTTCTGGATCTTAGGAACCTCCGGCTCTTGGTTCCTGGTGCCACTATCACATGCAGACTCCTCAAGGTAGTGGTTGCCATGGGAAAACACCTTGGCCTTGAATTTAGTTTTTTTCTGGACTGCGAGTCACACACTCTAAAGACTTTTTCTCGGATTCTCCAGCCGCACGATATGAAGCACTTTCTCCACTCCATAGCTGCCAAAACAATGGAAAGTCTTTGCCCAGCACAAATTCCACTTTCAGGGTCTCACATTTCAAGAGCTCCGATTGCACAGAGCCATAGTCATTTACAAAGGTCAGAGACACAGTGGTATCTGCCTCTGGCCCCCTCTTCATAAGGTCCAGAGTTTCGGTCATGACCCGAGAGATTTGTTGGCGGAAATCTAGCATGACCCACACCTGTCTTCCCCTAATCACCAACTCGCGAGATCTCCCAAATGTTTCGTCATGTGTCCTGATCAAACGATCCTCCATTGCTTAGTCCTCCAGCTGGCAACACTCCCCGTAATACTTTGTTGCACCTGATGGGCTCCACCAAGCCGCAACAACTTCTTTAAGCTCTACACAGCAATTCCTTGCAAACACAGCAAAAGTGTCCAGAATAGCACAAGCAACAGCTTCACCGGACAAACAGACTTCCGGCCGTTTAACTCCAACACTGTAGCAAAGCAGCATTCAGCAACACCTGCTCTTTCTGTCATGTCTTTGCCCCTGACAACACTTTGCCTTTTCACTTTCTGTTGCCCCTAGCAACAATGTTGTGCCCTTTTAGCATGGACACTTGCTGGTTGCGCGCATCCTCCACCAATTGTGAGGGATCACTCTCTCTCAGGGGGGTCGCAATCACAGATGTCTTGTCAGACAACATAGTTACAGTCCAAATGATACTTTATTTTGGCACAAACACAAACATAATGAAATAAACTCCTGCTGTCTGGGCTCTAACTAACACAAAGTTATTTTCCCTGTCTCACCTCTAAGCACAGCTTATACAGGGTCTCAGGCTCCAAGCCTTAGCAGGTCTGCTCATCAAACACAAGTCCATACAGGGAAGAGATCCGGCTACACACAGCCACGTGGCCCCTCATCCCTCCTGGCTGATTCCACCTAGAGCCACTGCCTGACTCTGTTTCCAAGTCCTTAACTGCCACACAGAGGGAGTGTTTTATCCCTCCTTGATTACAGCAGGGCTCACCCTCAGGTTAGGGGAAAACATGTATAAGTCCAGCAGGAATTATGACAATGGATATTAGAAGGGTAATAATTACATAATACACCAAGTCCAGCAATGATACCCTATTAAACAAAAGGATAGCTAAAATTTTATGAGAATGAAGAACTAAACTTTATAGTTACCCAGGTGGGCCCACACTTGGCTGGGTGAGCTAAGTAAGGGGTGGGGGAAGGTGTCCCTAAAACTACTACCCTACTCTACACCTCTGCCCAGGGACGTCCCCTGGTGGTGGGGACTCCCTGCCCTCGAGCCTAGCCTCGCCTCCTGTCTAACCCTGGAATGGTGACAGGTGGTGAAACGCTAGTATCAGAGTGGCCCACCAATGGATAACTAACAAATGCTCAGACAGATAGAAAAAGGTGCCCACTGTATACTACCCTCGTGACGATGCGCCAGGAGGTACAGGGTACACCTAGTATATTAAAAAACACACGCAGACAAACAAACGCACACTAGTACGATAGTTAAAGATAATAAACCAAATCCCGACGCGTTTCACCCATAAAGTGGGATCATCAGGGGGTAATAAGGGGTAAATATGTGATGATATTCAAAAATGGAGCACAAATACGTGAAACAAGCCGCGTTAGATAGTGATGCGTAATAAAATATTGCGTTGAATAATATTACGTAATGGAATCAGACCCAACCTTGATATAAAGGTAAATAAATAAATCAATGCCGAATGGCGGAGTACAATATTACGTAATTGAATCAGACCCAACCTTGATATAAAGGTAAATAGATAAATCAATGCCGAATGGTGGAGTACATCCGGTCACTTGGCAGTAAACTGAGCGGTTGATCATGCAATGGACACACACTACATACGGACCTCTGTGAAAGAAAAAGGAGACATATGTATGTGCATGTTGTGCACTGACTGTGAGTGGTGTGTCCAAATATTAACAAATATTGACAAATACCTTGGTCACAAAGGGCAACTAGTCACAGTGCGATGGACTGTGAGAGTGATCCTCACAGGGCATCAAGAATAGTCGCCCCGCGCATCCCCCAGGTCATCTAATTTGACTATAGCTGTAAAAAAGGACAGTCGCCATGTGAATAACCTTAGCCAGGGAATGTAGCCTCAAATGGAGGAAAAGAGCAGAAGGTTTATCCACCATACCTGAAAGATCAATTACTTCCAACGTAAAGCGGCCTTAAAGGGTGTAGCTCCTACATTACAGGATTGTTGACCATATAAGACCTGAAGTATAGTAAGAGCTTAGTTATTGATCTTGTGGACCGAAGAAATATAGTAAGGAAGTGCCAAGAACTGTACTCACATAAAGTCGCCATCCAGCTGGGGTCAGTCTGAATCAGGGTCTGATACACTTAATGCTGTCAGACCCCCCCGTTTAAATAACCCTCCTTGCAATTAGCAAGAGACAGTTGGCACCTGGTGAATGGCTGCCTCCCTCACCGTGGAACGCACGCCGAGATGGGTACTTCCGGGCTGGTGCCGGGCGGATACCCGGCCGATGGAACGCATTCCTCTCATCTATCAGCCGCACCTCCTGCACTCAGTACAAGGAAAAGGAGGCGCCTTGGATATATGGTAGGAGTGTCTCAGCGGAGATGCTTGAGTCGCAGTGAATCCAACATTAACCCAATGTGGGCCGATCGCCGCCCCGCAGCAGGCATAGGGACATCGGTGAAAATATACTTTATTTCATTATTTTTTAGGCCCACTAGACCAGTGTTCCTCAACTCCAGTCCTCAGGGCCGACCTGTCCGTCATGATTTTGAAATATTCCACAGAATGAATACCGTACCTGTGGTAAGTCTAGACACTAATCACCTGCTCAATACTAAGGAAACATTGAAAACGTGACAGGTGGGCCCTGAGGAATGGAGTTGAGGAAGACTGCACTAGAAGACTTTGCAATGTGATTTGCTGATCGCTTATATAATGCTTTGATATACTCCAAAGATTTATTGGCCGTCAAGAATCAAAGGAATGTAGCCATGGCACCATCAGGGGACCTGTGAATGGGTAATAGAGGGAGCCCCCTTCTTCTAACTAATCAGATGGAACTGTTGCTATTGCCCACATCATCTAAAGGGTTAAACTGAACAGTATCAGAGTCCAACGAGATCACAGATTTTCAGCCAGTGTGATCACCCTCACATGTACAATATAATACCTTAAGTTAGGCCTCTTTCACACTTGCGTTGTCCGGATCCGGCGTGTACTCCACTTGCCGGAATTACACGCCGGATCCGGAAAAACGCAAGTGAACTGAAAGCATTTGAAGACGGATCCATCTTCAAAATGCTTTCAGTGTTACTATGGCAGCCAGGACGCTATTAAAGTCCTGGTTGCCATAGTAGTAGTGGGAAGCGGGGGAGTGGTATACTTACAGTCCGTGCGACTCTAGGTGCGCTCCAGAATGACGTCAGAGAGCCCCATGCGCATGGATGACGTGCCATGTGATCACGTCATCCATGCGCGTGTGGGCGCCCTGACGTCACTCTGGAGGCGCCCGGGGAGCCGCACGGATGGTAAGTATACTGCTCCCCCGCTCCCCACTATACTTTACCATGGCTGCCAGGACTTTAGCGTCCCGGCAGCCATGATAACCATTCAGAAAAAGCTAAACGTCGGATCCGGCAATGCGCCGAAACGACGTTTAGCTTAAAGGGATTCTGTCACCTCCCCTAACCCAAAAAACGATTTTAAAGCAGCCATGAAGCACAGCTTACCTTGATTAGGCTGTGCTCTTTTATCTTGTAATCCGTCCAGCAGTTTCTGCAAAAAACGACTTTTATTGATATGCAAATGAGTCCTGAATGTGCCCAGAGGGGCGTTTTGTTCCTCTTAGAGAGCCCAGTACCGCCCCTCTTACAGTGCCCAGCCCGCCTTCCTTGCACTGTCTATCCGCCCCCAGCCTGCCACAGCCTCTCCTCCCTCTCCTCCCTGAGGGCAGCAGCTTCATCTTCGTCACTGGGCATGCGCCGAGCCCAGTGACGTCCGATGCTCGCTCTTCCCTCAGTCAGCAGGGAAGAGCGAGCATCGGACATCACTGGGCTCGGCGCATGCCCAGTGACGAGGATGAAGCTCCTGCCCTCAGTCTCCTGCTGATCGCACAGGCGCAGCCCTCAGTGGGTACTGCGCCTGTGCGAAAGTTCGTTCGGCGTGAGGGAGGGGGAGGAGAGGGAGGAGAGGCTGTGGCAGGCTGGGGGCGGATAGACAGTGCAAGGAAGGCGGGCTGGGCACTGTAAGAGGGGCGGTACTGGGCTCTCTAAGAGGAACAAAACGCCCCTCTGGGCACATTCAGGACTCATTTGCATATCAATAAAAGTCGTTTTTTGCAGAAACTGCTGGACGGATTACAGGATAAAAGAGCACAGCCTAATCAAGGTAAGCTGTGCTTCATGGCTGCTTTAAAATAGTTTTTTGGGTTAGGGGAGGTGACAGAATCCCTTTAAGGCCGGATCCGGATCAATGCCTTTCAATGGGCATTAATTCCGGATCCGGCCTTGCGGCAAGTGTTCAGGATTTTTGGCCGGAGCAAAAAGCGCAGCATGCTGCAGTATTTTCTCCGGCCAAAAAACGTTCCGGTCCTGAACTGAAGACATCCTGATGCATCCTGAACGGATTTCTCTCCATTCAGAATGCATTGGGATAATCCTGATCAGGATTCTTCCGGCATAGAGCCCCGACGACGGAACTCTATGCCGGAAGAAAAGAACGCAGGTGTGAAAGAGCCCTAAAGAGGACCTGTCACCAGGAGAGACCCATTTTTTAAAAGATAAAGAGTTAGCCCTGACATACAAACACATTGATTAATATAACTAATATATATATATATATATATATATATATATATATATTTTAAACAAATAGTTTCACAGATCTTGCCTATTATGCAAAAAGATGACTCTCACCTCTAGATTCGGTTCATGCATCCTTTCTGAGGGCTCCCATCTTGCCCAGTACTGCTGAAATCACATTCCCATAATTTCCTGTATCACACCGAACCAACATGATCTCTCTAGTTATTGCAATATCTTGCAGCTGTGTATAAAGGAGTGCTATAACTCAGACTTAGGGCTCATGCACACAACCGTGCCGTTTTTTGCAGTCCGCAAATTGGGGATCCGCAAAAAATGGATGCCACCCGTGTGCCTTCGACAATTTGCAAAATGGAACAGGAGGCCCACTTTTGCGGACCCATTGAGATGAATAGTTCCGTATACCGAATCAAAATATGGCCCGTATACGGAAAGCAAAAAAAGTTTGTGTGCATGAGCCCTTTCTGATGCTCCTTTATTTATAGCCTACAGTATTTTCATAAGACCTTTAGGGTACTTGCACACATTGCAGAATATGTACAGTTTGTCTGAGTAGAATCACATGTGGAAAAACTGCAGTGTAGTACAATATCAGCAAAGCGTATGTGATTAGACAGTCTTCACGTACACTCTGCAGATTTTTTTCTGCTCAGGAATTGTCCTGCCATGCAGATTTCCAAATACGAAACATGTCAATTATGTTTGCGGTTTTAGCTGCGGATTTCACCCTTTTCAAATGAAGGGTAAAAACTGGGGTACTGTAAAGCTGCATCAAAACTGCACACAAAAAAAATGCAAAAACGTGGTTTGGGTGCAGAAAAGCACAAATAGGGGATAACTAGCTCATTGCTGGGGGTCCAAATGCTGGAAGCCCCACTAGTCCTGTTACTCCATTCTGATGTAGCGCCCTGCTTCATTCTCTGAGTGAGTGCTGGAGATAGCCTAGCGCTGTACTCAGCTAACTCTGCCGCTCCCATAGAGCATAAATCGAGAGAAAAAAAGTACGTCTAATTAGCCGTTCATCGGTGAACGTACATTGTTTTATAGACATTTTTGTGGTGTATTAATAAGAAAAAAAGTACGTCTTATTAGCTGTTCAGTAGTGAATGTACATTGTTTCATAGACATTTTTGTGGTGCATTAATAAGAAAAAAAAAGTATGTCTACTTAGCCGTTCAGCGGTGAACGTACATTGTTTTATAGACATTTTTGTGTTGTATTAATAAGAAAAAAGTACGTCTTATTAGCCGTTCATCGGTGAACGTACATTGTTTTATAGACATTTTTGTGGTGTATTAATAAGAAAAAAAGTACGTCTTATTAGCTGTTCAGTAGTGAATGTACATTGTTTCATAGACATTTTTGTGGTGCATTAATAAGAAAAAAAAAAGTATGTCTACTTAGCCGTTCAGCGGTGAACGTACATTGTTTTATAGACATTTTTGTGTTGTATTAATAAGAAAAAAGGTACGTCTAATTAGCCGTTCAGCGGTGAACGTACTGTAAGGGGTTATACTCTCAGGCAGGGCGGCAATGACAGATTCTCTTGCAGACCACAGGGTTAAAGTCCAAATGTTGCTTTATTAATAACACTCCGGCAATACAGGCAACCCCAGTTATAATTCACTGGGTAAGGTGAAGGTCCAGCACCACAAAACATAAACCAAACCAAAATAAACACCTGCCCATCTGGGCTCTGGCTAATACAATGAAGTTCCTAGCTCACCTATTGAACACAGGACACACAGAGAATTTGGCTTCTCTAGCCAGCAGGGCAGCCAGTTTACCCGACTTTCTCCAGGCATTTACTCTCCCCAGACTGACAGCCTGGACTGTGCTTTATTTCCCCTTAACAATCCTAGCTGGTTTCAGCTGGGGATCCCTCAGGCTAGGGGAAAACCTGCCCCGGAATGGGGTGGACTGGGGAGGTCCCTCTACCAAGCCTATCTATACCCAGTCCAATAAAATCCAGCCCATAAACTTAATAAAACAGTCTCAGCAACCTACACATTGCTGAGAACATTTTAACCTTCTGGATTTTATTTACCTCACCCAGTTGAGGAAGCTGGGTGGGATATACACCCCTTCCAGGACTTTACCATACACTTTTCTGTTCACCTTACCACAGTACATTGAGGTGTATTAATTTGCTTTTAATTTAATTCTTTTATTTTACAGTATGTCAGACAGACAAGTGACAGGCCCTTAAAAGGGAATGGGCAGTGGTGAAAATGTTTATGGCGCAGGCACAAGTAGCAGCAGAAGAAGGGGGGGTGGCAGCAGGAGTGACAGCGAGAGGCTTGAGCTTCCACTGTCATCTAGTGGTCATGTCTTGACCAGCAACCCAGCAGTGGTTGACCCGGTCTTCGACTTCGTCCCAAGTGACATCAGACACCCCCCAGCCAAGAGACGGTGGGTTTCTCTGACACAACGCTTAGTTGGCATGGCCTGGGAGCAGCCTTGTGCCCTTATGTGTCCTCAACCTGCCTCTGTCATTTTCTGTTCTCTCAGCGCGAGAAGTAATATATGCCATAGGCTCGGCTCCACTTTTCAGCGAAGACGAGCTACTAGAGGACAGTCAGCAGCTACTGCCCAGCCAAGATCTGAAGGAGACATCCACCACTTCCTCCGGTAGGCGGCAAGTAGTGATGATGAGAGTTACGTAGGAGCAGGTGTTGCGAGCAGTCAGGCTGCTGGCCCTGAGACCGTTGAGGGGGACATCAATGACATGCAGACAGTAGCGGATGATGATGATATAGCCGATCGCACTTGGGAGCCGGGTGAAGAAGGGGATTTATCATCATCAGGAGAAGAGGGTGGCAGCTTACGCGTGAAGCAGCAGCTGAGCCAGCAAGGTAGTAGCCAGGCAGTGTGCCACAAACAGATATGGATAAGTACGGCCCTAACTCCACCTACACCTCTATCCCAACCTACTTGCATGGTCCATCCTAACCGACGGGGCACAACTGGGCGGCAGTCCCTATCTGACGTACGTGCAGGGGCCTAAGGAAGTGAGAGCTTCCCAGGCCAGCACCAAAATAGCAATAGAATCAATGGAGCTGAAATCAAGAGCCAGGACATAACGCAGGCACAAAGGGGTAATACAAAATCGAAGTCAAAACAAGCCGAAGTCAGGAGCCAAGATATCGCGTCAGTACAAGGGGTAACACAAGGTCGAAGACAAGCCGAGGTCAAACAAACCAAAGTCACACATGCAGGATACGCTAGTGAGGTGATAAGACCAATCACATGCAACCTGTGGCCAGCAGGTTACCTGTTTAAATAGGTCCACTTGATGGGTCACGTGACGTGGCTAGTGTCACATGACCCATGTTTAGCATCTCTGTACACCTGATCGCCTACTCACTAGCACCGGCGCTCAGTTCCCCACCTGCTCGTTGTCTAGAAGATGGAGGATGCTGGCCACGCTGAGGAAGCGTGCGTGCCCGGGTCCTCCCCGCCCCCTTGTCACCATGGAGACGAGGACGCTGGCCGAGGACTGCTGAGGACGTGAAGTCTGGCATTATCACCAAGGGAATATTCGCAGCGTTAACACCGGTAATCACGCCACTGTGCGGTCCAGTTTGGGAGTAGACCAGTGGACCAGGGAAAGAATGGCAAGAGTCTGCTTAAGTATCCAAGGAACTGTAAGTGCGGCTTTGCCACGTCCCATCACATCGCATTGTTCTAGTGACACTTTGGGACATATATGAAAGCTGCAGAATACAGACTTCACCTTCTGTGGATTACAAATAGTATTGCGCAATACTTAGGGTGCACCCCATCGTTAAAGCTTTCTCAGGAACATTTAGGCGCAGCCAGGCTGCTTTATGGAGATTGGGGAAAATTACGCAAGTACTGGGTTGGTGTTAGACAGTATTATCCTTACTGTGTGTTTATGCTCTGTTACTATTCTGTTTATGTATGCTCAGTTACATGTTCACTATAACTGTTCAGTAAACGCAATTGTTGTAAAAGAACCGCTGTCTGTGTGGCATCGTGTACCTTCTGAATCTGTGGGCCCAGCCCCCGGTCTTCTTTCAGCGGTACAGGGGTTCACAGAGGCAGCGGTAGCAGGGAGTACAGAGTGTTGGAGGGAAAATGCCATACTCAGCAGAGGAGGTAAACATGGCCATTTGCCGAATCTGTGGGCAGAAGGTGAAACGTGGCCAGGGTGTCCATGTCGGCACTACTGTCCTGCGTCAACACATGTAGCGTCACCATGAAGTGGCCTGGGAGAACCATGGTGCTAATGTAGTGGTCCAGCCTGCTGCAGCAACGGCTGCATCACCCAGTGGCCCACACCCCTTTTCCTGCAGTCAAGGCTCCACCACCTCAGACAAAGGGAACTGTCTGTCCTTTCCATCATCTACTCCTACTCCTTCCTCCTACTCCTTGTCAGTCATTTCGTCAGCAATTGATCACCGAAGTGATTGCCAAGAGACAACAGTATGCACTATCCAACGGCGCAGAAGCTGAATGTGCTCCTAGCCAAGTTGCTGGTGCTGCAGTCCCTCCCTTTCCAAGTGTTGGACTATGCACCTTTCAGAGAACTGATGGCTTGTGCCGAGCTGAGGTGGAGAGTCCCAAGCCGTAATTTATTTGCGAAAAAGGCATTCCCAGCCTTACACACCTATGTTGAACAGAAAGTGGGCCTGTCCTCAAGCCTGTCGGTGTCAGCCAAAGTGCACGGCAGTGCCCACATGTGGAACTGCAACTATGGTCAAGGACAATATATGTCCTTTAAGGTCCACTGGGTAAATGTGGTTTCTGCCCAGCCACACCAGCAACTTTCTGCAATAACTTCGACTCATCTGAGACAATAGATTCTAATACTGTATGGAGCGCTCGCTCCGTACAGTATTGAAATTAAGTTTTATGCAAATCGACTTTGGATGTTTCACGCTTCTTGCGACCCTGTTGACTATTTTGAATGAAACGCTTGATTGTTCGATGATCACACTTCAGAAGCTTTGCAATTTTAAGAGTGCTGCATCCCTCTGCAAGATATCTCACTATTTTTGACTTTTCAGAGCCTGTCAAGTCCTTCTTTTGACCCATTTTGCCAAAGGAAAGGAAGTTGCCTAATAATTATGCACACCTGATATAGGGTGTTGATGTCATTAGACCACACCCCTTCTCATTACAGAGATGCACATCACCTAATATGCTTAATTGGTAGTAGGCTTTCGCGCCTATACAGCTTGGAGTAAGACAACATGCATAAAGAGGATAATGTGGTCAAAATACTAATTTGCCTAATAATTCTGCACTCCCTGTAGTTGTATCTTATAGATGAAATGCCACTATATATCTCTTGCAGCAGTGTCGCTTGCTATATTGTTAATTATCTAGCTAACTAGCTCTCCCTGTGCTTCTAAGGAAGCTACAATCCTCTCATTGTCTAAATATAAAGATCCTCCTGCCTGGGTCGTTTTTAGGGGACACCTGCAGCACGTCCCTCCGATCCTTCAGCATACTGGGTGCATAGCTGTTTATTTAAAACTATAGTACATGCTCCCCCGACGTGTTTCACTGAGTACACGGCATCTTCAGGGGTAAGAAGCTGCTAACCAGAGCGGATATTTTTAATGCTATTTACATGGAGTGGTAATACCACCTTCTCACTACAGAAGCCTGTCCGGATCCGTCCTGTGTCACTGGACATTAATCACTGCCAATCCCGATGTCCAATATCATTTAGCACAACCTAATTGGTGTGCTTTGCGATGACCTCTCACTTTCCTGCACCTGCGCTGCCAACTTTTCCTCCGTGGTGCTAAACCACAGGGGTACTGCGCATGACTTTGTACTTAGTTGTCTTTGAGGGATTCCTTATGCGCATGTTTTTAGACTTAGAAGTATTCCCAAACCTTTTCCTTTCTTTTATGCATGTTTTGGGACTTTAGATAGTTTTCTTCTCCCTAGTCTTTTTTGCGCATGTTTTTGGACTTAGTATTTTATGCCCTGATGTTTTGAAAATATATGTAGTCTTTTGTTCTCATCCCTCCTTTATGTACCAGATCTTGATCTTATTAAAGTGGTGATTAATGATAAACAAACCACAATCCATGATAAATGATTGATGCTCTTACTTTATGAATTTTATTTTTAGTTATTTATTTTTTACTTAACTTGTCTAGACACCCACATGCGGTCGGACTGTGATTGTTTTCCGGCCTTCTTTAATGATTTAGTTGTTGTCTGGTCCAAAATAGTTCCCTGTGTATTGTGGAGCGGAGTGAGGAACAACGATGGCATCAAGAAGGCAAGCAGCCTGCTGAACATGTGGGTGTCTAGACACGTTAAGTCTAAAGATGAAGTAGTGGTTTTCCATCGTCAGTTAGAAGGTAACAACCATAATTTAATGCTATGTGACTGGGTACACATTAATGACTTAGGTCTGGACATCTTTCTATCGGGGGTTGCAGGATGCCAATGACAGAGCCTCTTTATTCTGTTTGAGGGGGTTTGGAGCTCGGTGTAGGCATACACTCGGCTCTGGTGGCGGAGGGAGGACCTTGTCTAAGAGATGGAGAAGCGGGAGTCACCTGAGGTTTCCACAAAGACATGCTTACCATGGCCACAGGGACCAGGCATGCGAGGTGACGCAGAAAGTACAGCGGTTTTGGAGTTAAGTGTAGACAAGGTCCTCCTATCTTTGTAACAAAGCTGTGGCCTCCACCATTTTACCACAAAGAAGGATTCTGTCTATTTATTTGATGGATAGAGAGCCCCTGAGTGTGTTAGACGGTGAATGTTGCTTCAGTCGTGTGGCTCCCATGCTGTATAAGTGTGGGAGCCATTGACTGAAGTGCACAAGGGGGTAAGGAAGGGTTAATGTGACAGGGGAGGGTTCTCTGGACTGAGCACGCCTCAAGTGGTGGGTATATAAAGGATTAACTCCTCCCCCACTTCCTCTTGGTCTGAGCTTGGCCAGAGAAGAGTTGCCCACCCTCCCATGTTTTTTCTCTTATTTTGCGGTTGATATGTTAAATACGTTTGTATTGTTTTTTGTTTGCTCATTGTATCTGTGATTTCAGATGTCACAGCTGAAGATGGAGAAGTGGCAGTCACGTGAGGTTTCCACAAATACATGCTCGCCGTAGCCATGGTGACCAGGCACACAAGGTGACTAAGAAAGTACAGTGGTTTTGGAGTTAAGTCTAGATACTTTGTAATAAAGTTGTGGCCTCCCCTGCGAGACATTACTTTTATCATATAAATATCAAGGTAATTCTAGAGGTATCCTCAAAACACAGATCTCTGCTGTGTGCATGCTGCCATTTTCTTTTTCACTCCAGTACAAATGTCCTATTCTTGTCTGCAAAATGTACAAGAATTGGACATGTTCTAACTCATTTGCGGGGCCGTAGAACGGAAATGCGGATGCGGATAGCACACAGTGAAATGGTGATTGGATGCGGACCAAACATACAGTTGTGTGCATGACCCATAAGTTGTAGGTCTTTTATTATCTAATGTGCAAAAAATAATTTAAGCTGAAATCTGATACGTTGTTCTGGTCGTGATTTTGGGTTGGAGTTATGATGTCTAGAACTGTTACTCATGGATTTTTTTTGTAGATGATTCTGTAGGCTCCTTGTCTTGATCACTGCAGACTTGACTCATTAGGTGAGACAGCGGCTCCTTGAGTCTCACCTAATCAGATTTCTACGGTACTTATGATATACACTGATGCAGTAAGGGCAGCTGTTTTTATTTTGTATTACGCATCATAGATACTTTTACATTAAAATCATTCATTATGAGATTATAGAAGGTTGATTTCCCTGAAAGGTTTTGGTTAACATGACATTTGTATAAATAAGTCATGAGCAGAGTCTTTTATTGTTAATATTTAGTGTACACTGATAAAGTCCTGGTGCCACCACAGTAGAAAAATAATCAAGACTCTGCAATCCAGCACTGGGTACTGGCCAGCTTCTTCCTGTTATCTGGGATTAGACATGCCGGCAGCAGTACGTACCTCCAATAGCTATCTGACTGATTGTGTCAGGCGTGTATGGTCTGGTTGCACCTATTCGACTGCTGCATAGAAATCTGCGTGGTTCAATAATTATTCACTTTAGATTGCTAAAGCCCTCTCCATTGAAAGAAACACTGACTATATTGACCTGATAGCATCTCTTTAGGCTACTTTTACATACAGTTGTAAGAAAAAGTATGTGAACCCTTTGGAATGATATGGATTTCTGCACAAATTGGTCATAAAATGTGATCTGATCTTCATCTAAGTGACCACAGTAGACAATCGCAGTCTGCTTAAACTAATAACACACAAAGAATTAAATGTTACCATGTTTTTATTGAACACACCATGTAAACATTCACAGTGCAGGTGGAAAAGGTATGTGAACCCTTGGATTTAGTAACTGGGTGAACCTCCTTTGGCAGCAATAACGTCAACTAAACGTTTCCTGTAGTTGCTGATCAGATGTGCACAACGGTCAGGAGTAATTCTTGACCATTCTTTTTTTACAGAACTGTTTCAGTTCAGCAATATTCTTGGGATGTCTGGTGTGAATCGCTTTCTTGAGGTCAGGACTCTGGGCCACTCCAGAAGGCGTATTTACTTCTGTTTAAGCCATTCTGTTGTTGATTTACTTCTATGCTTTGGGTCATTGTCCTGCTGCAACATCCATCTTCTGTTGAGCTTCAGCTGGTGGACACATGGCCTTAAGTTCTCCTGCAAAATGTCTTGATAAACTTGGTAATTCATTTTTCCTTCGATGATAGCAATCTGCCCAGGCCCTGTTGCAGCAAAGCAGCCCCAAACCATGATGCCCCCACCACCACACTTCAGTTGGGATGAGGTCTTGATGTTGGTGTGCTGTGCCTCTTTTTCTCCACACATAGTGTTGTGTGTTTCTTCCAAACAACTCAACTTTGGTTTCAACTGTCCACAGAATATTTTGCCAGTACTGCTGTGGAACATCCAGATGCTCTTCTGCAAACTGTAAATGTGCAGCAATTATTTTTTTTGGACAGCAGTGGCTTCCTCTGTGGTATCCTCCCATGAAATCCATTCTTGTTTAGTGTTTTACGTATCGTTGATTCGCTTACAGGGATGTTAGCATATGCCAGAGACTTTTGTAAGTCTTTAGCTGACACTCTAGGATTCTTCTTCACCTCATTGAGCAGTCTGCGCTGTGCTCTTGCAATCATCTTTACAGGACGACCACTCCTAGGGAGAGTAGCAGCAGTGCTGAACTTTCTCCATTTATAGACAATTTGTCTCACCATGGATTGATGAACAGCAAGGCTTTTGGAGATACTTTTATAACCCTTTCCAGCTTTATGCAAGTCAACAATTCTTAATCGTAGGTCTTCTGAGAGCTCTTTTGTGCGAGGCATCATTCACATCAGGCAATGCTTCTTGTGAAAAGCAAACCCAGAACTGTTGTGTGTTTTTTATAGGGCAGCTGTAACCAACACCTCCAATCTCATCTCATTGATTGGACTCCAGTTGGCTGACACCTCACTCCAATTAGCTCTTGGAGATGTCATTAGTCTAGGGGTTCACATACTTTTTCCACCTACACTGTGAATGTTTACATGGTGTATTCAATAAGAACATGGTAAAATTGAATTATTTGTGTGTTATTAGTTTAAGCAGACGGTGATTGTCTATTGTTGTGACTTAGATAAAGATCAGATCACATTTTATGACCTATTCGTGCAGAAATCCATATCATTCCAAAGGGTTCACATACTTTTTCTTGTAACTGTATGTGTTTATGCTGTCCGGCTTTGAGATCCAGCAGGGGATCTCCAAACCACAGCAAAACGTTTCTGTCCTAATAGTTCAGAATGGATCCGTTTGTATTATATCAATAATGAGGAATCTGGATCCGGCACTAAAACCATTGTGTCTGAAAAAAATAGATCCGGCACTAGTGATTTACATGATTTTTTGTTCTGGTTCCTTCTTCTTTTAGTTTCCCACACTACACACAAAAATGCTGCTTGCAGCGATTTTGTGTCCGGCATGGGAGCACAACAAACCGGAATGGAATACATTGTGGTGCACTCTGTTTCGGTTTGTTCAGCATTGTCCCCATTGACAATGAACCAGAGAAGAGCAAAAAGCGGTTCAGGCCAGTCCAGTTTGGAACCATCTTGGGGGTCCTGGAGATAGATACTAGGGGGTTTGAGAAATGGCAGTGACCACTGGCTTTGGGATGTCTACAAGAGCAGGGGTTAAACAATGGGGCAGATTAGTGGAAGAATAAGGGAATAAGTCACCTGGCTGTTAGAGACAGTGGTTCCCACTCTCCCATATAAAAAGAAAAGTTGTTTAAGACACAATTTGTAACACTTTACCAGCAGCAACGGGGCCAGACAGATGGACCACAGGCTGGTGCATCAGGTCCATCCCTCAGTGGGGGAAACATGTGCTGGTAAAGCCTGGTTATCATATTAGATGGTTGGGTGGACCAGTAATTGTCTGTTGGGGGAGCAGATTGCCACGACCCTTGGTCATGGTCGTGACTCCTTGGGAGCCGCATGCAGTTACCCGCGGCTTTGGTGTTGTGTCAACCGGGGGCACTTAGTGGTTTGCCTCAGGTGCGGTTGCCGGGGATAACAGGCATGCGTGCGGTTGCCCTTGGCAACGTGTTTTATGTGCACTCCCTTTGTGTGTTTGTTGTGCACGAGGTTGTGTTGGTTGTATGCACTTGGACACCTCCCTTCACCTGCGGTTGTCCGCGGCAACGTCTGGTGTTGTGTGCATGTGGTGGCAGGGTCTCGGCCTGCTGGTTGTTCTTCAGGACACGGTTGCCACGCATGCCGTTGCCAGCGGTAACAGGTGAGTGAGTGTGTGTGCTATTTCCCTTTAAGTTGGTGTTTTCCCTTCCCTTCTGTGGTGTAGGAAGGGTTAACTCCCTTCCCAGTGTGTGTGATGTCACTGGGTGTGTTCTGACCGGTGGGTGTGGCCATTCAGGCCTATAAAGCCTCTGTCTCTGGCTTGGCTCAGTAGGTTGCTCTCAGCCAGGCATAGCTGGAGCAGCCTCCTGTATATTACCATCTACCAGTGGGGGCCTCCCTTCTGGTCATACTGTCGCGGCTGGAGGTGGGGGAAACCCCCAGCCGTGCGGTGCCAGGAGATGGTAGGGTTACCACTTGGCCAGGACCACAGAATTAGGGAGCAGGTCACCTCCTATTGCGTCCCTAACGCTGACCCTGTCTCCTGTCAGTATGAGCCGACCTTGATGGTAGGAGGGCTCATACACTGGAACCTATAGTCCCTACAAGCCCTCAAGTCAGCCCTGACCTAGAGAACAGGGTAGACAGCCCGTTCCTCCTGGAGACGGAGAAACAGGAGTCTAATGTGGCCAAGCTACAAAGGGAAACCGAAACAGCTATGGCAGTGACAGGCAAAAGTAATCCACACAACACTCACCTGCCACAGACAACACAACCAGGAACCCATGTGCAGGTGCTGTTAGTTCAAGACACCAAGGAACACAGCACACACCAGACATCACACAGGAACCCTGGACCATAAGCTGCAATAACACAAAACCCCACACACACCTAGATAACACCGTGTAACAAAGATTTATGACCAGAAGGGAGGCCCCCACTGGTAGATGGTAATATACAGGAGGCTGCTCCAGCTATGCCTGGCTGAGAGCAACCTACTGAGCCAAGCCAGAGACAGAGGCTTTATAGGCCTGAGTGGCCACACCCACCGGTCAGAACACACCCAGTGACAAAACACACACTGGGAAGGGAGTTAACCCTTCCTACACCACAGAAGGGAAGGGAAAACACCAACTTAAAGGGAAATAGCACACACACTCACTCACCTGTTACCGCTGGCAACGGCATGCGTGGCAACCGTGTCCTGAAGAACAACCAGCAGGCCGAGACCCTGCCACCACATGCACACAACACCAGACGTTGCCGCGGACAACCGCAGGTGAAGGGAGGTGTCCAAGTGCATACAACCAACACAACCTCGTGCACAACAAACACACAAAGGGAGTGCACATAAAACACGTTGCCAAGGGCAACCGCACACATGCCTGTTATCCGCGGCAACCGCACCTGAGGCAAACCACTAAGTGCCCCCAGCTGCGGTTGACACAACACCAAAACCGCGGGTAACTGCATGCGGCTCCCAAGGAGTCACGACCATGACCAAGGGTCGTGACACAGATGGTTGCCAGCAGAGCCCAGATGGCTTGTGGATGTGGGGTAGACAAGCCCATTTGTCAGACAAGTGGTCTGAGAGGCAAGCAAAGTATCTGGCTCACTCCTTGTAAGATGTTTGTTGATAGCAATCAAGTGGCTTTCCACTATGTCTCTTGCTACTGTGAATGGATTCACAGTCTGTCTAACTTAACTGACTGTCTATTTCCCACGCTGTCCTACTGATCTAGGGACTGCATATGACAAGATAATAAAAATGAGAAGCACTTGCTATTGCACAACAATGGTTTTTCCAAAATTTTCTTGAATTGACCTGATCCTTTATCTTTTATGAAAGGAAGGACAGTAACCCCTGTGGTAGAGCTGGTACTAGGAAGCATAGAAGGTTAGCGAACAAGCAAACCATATGATATCAGCTTGTGCATTTTATGTAGAAATAGATATGTTCTCATATACAAACATACCACAAAGTAAAACTACTTGCTTCTGAATGTGGTACCTGATCTGCTAGAGAGGACACTAGATACAGAACTGTACTGAACGGACGTTCTACTCCTTCACGATCCTGTATGTCAACCAGGGTGGCACCACCATCATGCAGGTAAAGATGTGTGTAGAATAACACTCAAGCACTTTGTGAGACACATTGACTGGCCTGGAGATAAGGGTGGGTTCACATCACATTTTTTCCATCCGTTTAACATATACAAAAAACATATACATTAAAGGGAACCTGTCACCAGGATTTTGTGTATAGAGCTGAGGACATGGGCTGCTAGATGGCCGATAGCACATCCACAATACCCAGTCCCCATAGCTCTGTGTGCTTTTATTGTGTAAAAAAACACGATTTGATGCATATGTAAATTAACCTGAGATGAGTCCTGTCCCCGACTCATCTCATCCTATACAGTGGCTTCCATTGTAAAAATTGTAAAAAAAAAAAGTATAGGGACAGGATACAAGAACGTGGTGTGCTGCTTTTTTGTATCCTTTTTTTCCTTATGTATATGTCAAATGGAGATATAAAAAGTTATGTGAACCCACCCTAACATGGGAGCTAAACCAGTTGTTAGAGAAAACAATTTCCTAATTACCAAAGATGCTTTTTTTCAGGACAGAAGAGAAATATATCCCCCAATACTAGAATTTCCATTTGTTGTCCATGCATGATTTTCATTACTACAGGCTTCTAAAAATTGTATCTTCAAGTCAAAAGAGGAAAAAAGGCAAGTCAGACTGAACATCCTGCAGTCAGTGATTTTGTCTCTTTTTTTTTGCAATATAAAGAGCCCTCTAATAACTGGCAAACGTCTATTCACAAATCAGAAAACATTTGAGGCAATATGAAGACGTGGCGCTGTCAGAATGGAAACTAAGCTGTCTTCACATACACTGCCTTGCCTACAGTATAGGCTCTCTGTGCATTCTTCCTGCAGATGTAAAGAACACTATAATACACTAGAATAATCTGCTCAGCAGCTGCACAAACAGAACAGCATGGGGTTGTTCTACATCCCAGCACTTACTTTGTCTTCGTTAATGCGCTTCCTTAGATCATCTCAGATGTTTGGAAACAGAACGTTGTCTGATATTTTTTTTATCCTGCAGGATGAGAGGGTGGATAGTAGAGGTATCGCCTTTGGGGTCCTTATACTGAAAATCTTTTTACTAGCCCATGTCTATTTTCAATGGAAAAATCTATATGTGAACAAGGCAGACATAGCAGAGCTGGAGAGGGTTCAGAGAAAAGCAACTAAAGTAATAACTGGAATGGGTGGACTACAGTACCCTGAAAGATTATCAAAATTAGGTTTATTCACTTTAGAAAAAAAGACGACTGAAGGGAGATCTAATAACTATGTATAAATATATCAGGGTTAAGTACAGAGATCTATCCCATCATCTATTTATCCCCAGGACGGTGACTGTGACGAGGGGACATCCTCTGCGTCTGGAGGAAAGTAGGTTTATACACAAACATAGAAAAAGATTATTTACGGTAAGAGCAGTGAGACTATGGAACTCTCTGCCTGAGGAGGTGGTGATGGTGAATTCACTAAAAGTTCAAGAGGGGCTTGGATGAATTTCTGGAGTGTAATAATATTACAGGTTATAGCTTCTAGAGAGGGGTCGTTGATCCAGGGAGTTATTCTGATTGCCTGATTGGAGTCGCGAAGGAATTTTTTTTCCCTTAAGTGGGGAAAGTTGGCTTCTACCTCACAGGGTTTTGTTGCCTTCCTCTGGATCAACTTGCAGGATAACAGGCCGAACTGTCTTTTTTCGACCTTATAAACTATGTTACTATGTTACTATATAAATCCTCACGCACACAACCATATTTTTGGTTTGCATCCGATACACATCTTCTGAGGTTTGGATGCAGACCCATTCATTACTATGGGGCTGCAAAAATGCAGACAGGACACAGATGTCATCCGTGTGCTGTCATGCTGCAAATTATAAAACATGCTATTCTTGTCTGTTTTGCGGACAAGATCCGCAGTTTGTGTACCGCATAATACATACAGTCGTGTGCAAAAGGGCTAAATGTCAGTAAAATTCCCCATGATAACTCATCAGTAGAGATGGCCTTGCAGTTCGCTTGGCGGTCGTTTCGCGGCGAACTTTGCTCGTTCGCGATTTACCAAACATATGGCGATATTCGTGCCCGCCATATTCTTTTGCATAGCGCCGAACTTTGACCCATGACACATCCATCAGGTGGGACAGGACAGCCAATTGAGACGTTTCAGCACAAGGACACACCCCCCAACCCTATAACAGAACCTGATCTGGCAGCCATTTTACATTCTGTATTTTGCCAGTGTAGGGAGAGGTTGCATTTTGGAGCAGGGACAGTTAGGGAAACCAAATGCTAGCTAATAGGGCCACAAAAGTCCTTTTAAGGACTGGTATAGGTGTGCTATCGATAGGTGTGATATAGAGGGGTGTGATATACTTATAATATACTTTCTAACATAGAAATGATATTATAATGTATTTGTATTGTGCAGCAGTTGTGTGCGGTTCTGCTGCAATACTGCAGCTAGATAGAGGGACAAACACTATTGGAGTAACTAATTGCAACGGGTGTGATATACCTGTTGCCCCCAAAAAACCTGCTTCAGGGCTGCGATATATCTTCTTCCACAAAATCCTGATTGAGGGGTGCTATATACCTGCTTCCACAAAATACCGATTGAGGGTTGCCATATACCTGTTTCCGCCAAATACTGATTGAGGGGTGCTCTATACCTAATTCCGCTAAATATTGATTTAGGGGTGTCATATACCTTCTTCCACTAAATACTGATTGAGGGGTGCTATTGCTATATACCTTCTTCCACCAAATACTGATTGAAGGCTGCGATACACCTACTTCCGCAAAATACTGATTGAGGGGTGCCATATACCTGTTTCCGCCAAATACTGATTGAGGAGTGCCATATACCTGTTTCCGCCAAATACTGATTGAGGGGTGCCATATACCTGTTTCCGCCAAATACTGATTGAGGGGTGCCATATACCTGTTTCCGCCAAATACTGATTGAGGGGTGCTATATACCTTCTTCCACAAAATCCTTATTGAGGGTTGCTATATATCTGTTTCTGCCAAATACTGATTGAGTGGTGCTATATTCCTTCTTCCACAAAATACTGATTGAGGGGTGCTATTTCTATATACCTTTTTCCACAAAATACTGATTGAGGGCTGCGATACACCTGCTTCCACAAAATACTGTTTGAGGGGTGCCATATACCTGTTTCCGCAAAATACTGATTGAGGGGTGCTATATATCTGTTTCCGCCAAATACCGATTGAGGGCTGCGATACACCTGCTTCCACAAAATACTGATTGAGGGGTGCCATATACCTGTTTCTGCCAAATACTGATTGAGGGGTGCCATATACCTGTTTCCGCCAAATACTAATTGAGGGGTGCTATATACCTGTTTATGCCAAATACTGATTGAGGGGTATCATATACCTTCTTTCACTAAATACTGATTGAGGGGTGCTATTGCTATATACCTGCTTCCACCAAATACTGATTGAGGGGTGCCATATACCTATTTCTGCCAAATACTGATTGAGGGGTGCTATATACCTGTTTCCACCAAATACTGATTGAGGGGTGCTATTGCTATATACTTTTTTCCACCAAACACTGATTGAGGGCTGCGATATACCTTCTTCCACAAATACTGCTCTTCTCTACGGACCTAGGCAGAGGGTCATTTAGAAAATGACAGGCAGAGGAAGAGGCAGACCATTGAGCAGGAATGGTAGGGGTCGGGCAGGTGCACCAGGCTGGAGCCTAAGTGGGAAGTTGGAGAAGGCGCGTGCGATAACTTCAAAGGGCGCACCAGAGTTGGTTGAGTGGCTCACTCAGCTTTCTGCTTCTGCACCCTCCTCATCCTCTGTATCTGCACCCTCCTCTCTCTCTGCTGTGTGCACCCTCAAAGAAACCACCACGCCACCATAGCCCCTCCACTTGAGTCAGAGAAATTATTTTCCCATCCATTCCCAGACCTTACCGATGCGCAGTCATTCCTGGCATTGGATAAGGAATAGGAGGTAGCAACTGCCGCCACCCAGCGGTCTGACAACAGTACTCAGATCAGCCTAATGAGGGTGGTTCCCACTGTTGCTGCCTACTCCGAGATCTCTAATGTCAGTGGTGGTGAAGGTGACGATGATGACGTGTCGATGGACGTTACGTGGGTGCCTACAAGAGAGGAAGAAGAGGGGAGTTAAGAGGGAGAGACGGAGCAGCAGATAGGGAGGAGAAGCAGGCAGAACTCACAGTGCACAGAAGGCAAAAAGCAGACTGCAAATGTATCTGGAGCAAGCCATCCACCATGCACGGTCACATCTTGCGCTCCCAGGACTCCGGTACATGGCTCCGCAGTGTGGCCTTTTTTTAACATGTCAGCTGCTGACAATAGTGTTGCCATCTGCAGTCTGTGCTGTCAATGCATAAGTCGCGGTAAGCCCAATACTCACCTAGTGACGACCGCCTTAACCACCTCCGGACCGCCTAACGCGCCGATGCGTCCGGAAGGTGGTTGCTTTTCTCCTCCTGGACGCATCGGCGCGTCATCTCGCGAGACGCGAGATTTCCTGTGAACGCGCGCACACAGGCGCGCGCGCTCACAGGAACGGAAGGTAAGCGAGTGGATCTCCAGCCTGCCAGCGGCGATCGCTCGCTGGCAGGCTGGAGATCCGAATTTTTTAACCCCTAACAGGTATATTAGACGCTGTTTTCATAACAGCGTCTAATATACCTCCTACCTGGTCCTCTGGTGGTCCCTTTTGTTAGGATCGACCACCAGAGGACTCAGGTAGGTCAGTACAGTCCCACCAAACACCACACCACACTACACTACACTACACCCCCCCCCCCCCGGTCACTTATTAACCCCTTATAAACCCCTGATCACCCCATATAAACTCCCTGATCACCCCCCTGTCATTGATCACCGCCCTGTCATTGATCACCCCCCTGTCAGGCTCCGTTCAGACGTCCGCATGATTTTTACGGATCCGATCCATGTATCCATGGATCCGTAAAAATCATGCGGACGTCTGAATGGAGCCTTACAGGGGGGGTGATCAGTGACAGGGGGGTGATCACCCTGATTACCCTGATCACCCCCTGTCATTGATAACCCCCCTGTAAGGCTCCATTCAGACGTCCGCATGCGTTCTGTGGATCCGATCCATGTATCCATGGATCCGTAAAAAATCATGCGGACGTCTGAATGGAGCCTTACAGGGGGGGTGATTACCCTGATCACCCCCTGTCATTGATAACCCCCCTGTAAGGCTCCATTCAGACGTCCGCATGCGTTCTGTGGATCCGATCCATGTATCCATGGATCCGTAAAAAATCATGCGGATGTCTGAATGGAGCCTTACAGGGGGGTGATCAGTGACAGGGGGGTGATCACCCTGATTACCCTGATCACCCCCTGTCATTGATAACCCCCCTGTAAGGCTCCATTCAGACGTCCGCATGCGTTTTGTGGATCCGATCCATGTATCCATGGATCCGTAAAAAATCATGCGGATGTCTGAATGGAGCCTTACAGGGGGGGTGATCAGTGACAGGGGGGTGATCACCCTGATTACCCTGATCACCCCCTGTCATTGATAACCCCCCTGTAAGGCTCCATTCAGACGTCCGCATGCGTTCTGTGGATCCGATCCATGTATCCATGGATCCGTAAAAATCATGCGGACGTCTGAATGGAGCCTTACAGGGGGGGTGATCAGTGACAGGGGGGTGATTACCCTGATCACCCCCTGTCATTGATAACCCCCCTGTAAGGCTCCATTCAGACGTCCGCATGCGTTTTGTGGATCCGATCCATGTATCCATGGATCCGTAAAAAATCATGCGGATGTCTGAATGGAGCCTTACAGGGGGGGTGATCAGTGACAGGGGGGTGATCACCCTGATTACCCTGATCACCCCCTGTCATTGATAACCCCCCTGTAAGGCTCCATTCAGACGTCCGCATGCGTTTTGTGGATCCGATCCATGTATCCATGGATCCGTAAAAAATCATGCGGATGTCTGAATGGAGCCTTACAGGGGGGGTGATCAGTGACAGGGGGGTGATCACCCTGATTACCCTGATCACCCCCTGTCATTGATAACCCCCCTGTAAGGCTCCATTCAGACGTCCGCATGCGTTCTGTGGATCCGATCCATGTATCCATGGATCCGTAAAAATCATGCGGACGTCTGAATGGAGCCTTACAGGGGGGGTGATCAGTGACAGGGGGGTGATTACCCTGATCACCCCCTGTCATTGATAACCCCCCTGTAAGGCTCCATTCAGACGTCCGCATGCGTTTTGTGGATCCGATCCATGTATCCATGGATCCGTAAAAAATCATGCGGATGTCTGAATGGAGCCTTACAGGGGGGGTGATCAGTGACAGGGGGGTGATCACCCTGATTACCCTGATCACCCCCTGTCATTGATAACCCCCCTGTAAGGCTCCATTCAGACGTCCGCATGCGTTCTGTGGATCCGATCCATGTATCCATGGATCCGTAAAAATCATGCGGACGTCTGAATGGAGCCTTACAGGGGGGGTGATCAGTGACAGGGGGGTGATTACCCTGATCACCCCCTGTCATTGATAACCCCCCTGTAAGGCTCCATTCAGACGTCCGCATGCGTTCTGTGGATCCGATCCATGTATCCATGGATCCGTAAAAAATCATGCGGATGTCTGAATGGAGCCTTACAGGGGGGGTGATCAATGACAGGGGGGTGATCAGGGAGTCTATATGGGTGATCACCCCCCTGTCATTGATCACTCCCCCCCTGGTAAGGCTCCATTCAGCCATTTTTTTTGGCACAAGTTAGCGGAAATTTTTTGTTTGTTTTTGTTTTCGTTTTTTCTTACAAAGTCTCATATTCCACTAACTTGTGTCAAAAAATAAAATCTCACATGGACGCACCATACCCCTCACGGAATCCAAATGCGTAAACATTTTTAGACATTTATATTCCAGACTTCTTCTCACGCTTTAGGGCCCCTAAAAAGCCAGGGCAGTATAAATACCCCACATGTGACCCCATTTCGGAAAGAAGACACCCCAAGGTATTCCGTGAGGGGCATATTGAGTCCATGAAAGATTGAAATTTTTGTCCTAAGTTAGCGGAAAGTGAGACTTTGTGAGAAAAAAAACAAAAAAAATCAATATCCGCTAACTTATGCAAAAAAAAAAAAATTCTAGGAACTCGCCATGCCCCTCATTGAATACCTCGGGGTGTCTTCTTTCCAAAGTGGGGTCACATGTGGGGTATTTATACTGCCTTGGCTTTTTAGGGGCCCGAAAGTGTGAGAAGAAGTCTGGGATCCAAATGTCTAAAAATGCCCTCCTAAAAGGAATTTGGGCCCCTTTGCGCATCTAGGCTGCAAAAAAGTGTCACACATCTGGTATCGCCGTACTCAGGAGAAGTTGGGCAATGTGTTTTGGGGTGTCATTTTACATATACCCATGCTGGGTGAGAGAAATATCTTGGTCAAATGCCAACTTTGTATAAAAAAAATGGGAAAAGTTGTCTTTTGCCAAGATATTTCTCTCACCCAGCATGGGTATATGTAAAATGACACCCCAAAACACATTCCCCAACTTCTCCTGAGTACGGCGATACCAGATGTGTGACACTTTTTTGCAGCCAAGGTGGGCAAAGGGGCACCTTTCAGATTTCGCAGGCCATTTTTTACACATTTTGATTTCAAGGTACTTCTTACACATTTGGGCCCCTAAATTGCCAGGGCAGTATAACTACGCCACAAGTGACCCCATTTTGGAAAGAAGACACCCCAAGGTATTCCGTGGGGGGCACGGCGAGTTCCTAGAATTTTTTATTTTTTGTCACAATTTAGCGGAAAATGATGATTTTTCTTTTTTTTTTCTTTTTTCCTTACAAAGTCTCATATTCCACTAACTTGCGACAAAAAATAAAAAATTCTAGGAACTCGCCATGCCCCTCACGGAATACCTTGGGGTGTCTTCTTTCCAAAATGGGGTCACTTGTGGCGTAGTTATACTGCCCTGGCAATTTAGGGGCCCTAATGTGTGAGAAGAACTTTGCAATCAAAATGTGTAAAAAATGCCCTGCAAAATCCGAAAGGTGCACTTTGGAATATGTGCCCCTTTGCCCACCTTGGCAGCAAAAAAGTGTGACACATCTGGTATCACCGTACTCAGGAGAAGTTGGGCAATGTGTTTTGGGGTGTCATTTTACATATACCCATGCTGGGTGAGAAAAATATCTTGGTCAAATGCCAACTTTGTATAAAAAAATTGGAAAAGTTGTCTTTTGCCAAGATATTTCTCTCACCCAGCATGGGTATATGTAAAATGACAGCCCAAAACACATTCCCCAAATTCTCCTGAGTACGGCGATACCAGATGTGTGACACTTTTTTGATGCCAAGGTGGGCAAAGGGGCACATATTCCAAAGTGCACCTTTCGGATTTCACCGGTCATTTTTTACACATTTTGATTGCAAAGTACTTCTCACACATTTGGGCCCCTAAATTGCCAGGGCAGTATAACTACGCCACAAGTGACCCCATTTTGGAAAGAAGACACCCCATGGTATTCCGTGAGGGGCATGGCGAGTTCCTAGAATTTTTTATTTTTTGTCGCAAGTTAGTGGAATATGAGACTTTGTAAGGAAAAAAGAGAAAAAAAAAAAATCATCATTTTCCGCTAACTTGTGACAAAAAATAAAAAATTCTAGGAACTCGCAGTGCCCCTCACGGAATACCTTAGGGTGTCTTCTTTCCAAAATGGGGTCACTTGTGGCGTAGTTATACTGCCCTGGCAATTTAGGGGCCCAAATGTGTGAGAAGTACCTTGCAATCAAAATGTGTAAAAAATGGCCTGCAAAATCCGAAAGGTGCACTTTGGAATATGTGCCCCTTTGCCCACCTTGGCAGCAAAAAAGTGTGACACATCTGGTATCGCCGTACTCAGGAGAAGTTGGGCAATGTGTTTTGGGGTGTCATTTTACATATACCCATGCTGGGTGAGAAAAATATCTTGGTCAAATGCCAACTTTGTATAAAAAAATGGGAAAAGTTGTCTTTTGCCAAGATATTTCTCTCACCCAGCATGGGTATATGTAAAATGACACCCCAAAACACATTCCCCAACTTCTCCTGAGTACGGCGATACCACATGTGTGACACTTTTTTGCTGCCAAGGTGGGCAAAGGGGCGCATATTCCAAAGTGCACCTTTCGGATTTCACCGGTCATTTCTTACACATTTTGATTGCAAAGTTCTTCTCACACATTTGGGCCCCTAAATTGCCAGGGCAGTATAACTACCCCACAAGTGACCCCATTTTGGAAAGAAGACACCCCAAGGTATTCTGTGAGGGGCATGGTGAGTTCCTAGAATTTTTTTTTTTTTGTCGCAAGTTAGTGGAATATGAGACTTTGTAAGAAAAAAAAAAAAAAAAAAATCATCATCATTTTCCGCTAACTTGTGACAAAAAATAAAAAGTTCTATGAACTCACTATGCCCATCAGCGAATACCTTAGGGTGTCTACTTTCCGAAATGGGGTCATTTGTGGGGTTTTTCTACTGTTTGGGCATTGTAGAACCTCAGGAAACATGACAGGTGCTCAGAAAATCAGAGCCGTTTCAAAAAGCGGAAATTCACATTTTTGTACCATAGTTTGTAAATGCTATAACTTTTACCCAAACCATATTTTTTTTGCCCAAACATTTTTTTTTTATCAAAGACATGTAGAACTATAAATTTAGCGAAAAATTTATATATGGATGTCGTTTTTTTTGCAAAATTTCACAGCTGAAAGTGAAAAATGTCATTTTTTTGCAAAAAAATCGTTACATTTTGATTAATAACAAAAAAAGTAAAAATGTCAGCAGCAATAAAATACCACCAAATGAAAGCTCCATTAGTGAGAAGAAAAGGAGGTAAAATTCATTTGGGTGGTAAGTTGCATGACCGAGCGATAAACGGTGAAAGTAGTGTAGTGCCGAAGTGTAAAAAGTGGCCTGGTCATGAAGGGGGTTTCACCTAGCGGGGCTGAAGTGGTTAAGAAGGCACCTGTCCTCCCCTCACCGAGCCCAGTGGGAGCAATGCCGTCAGAACCCACAAAGCCACACTTACGGCGTTCCACGTCCTGCTTCTTCTCCTCCCATTTGTCCTCCACTCCACTTTCCACTGTGCCGTCGCCGTGTTTATCTGGCACAAGGCAGGCTTCTGTGGCCCAAATGTTTGAGCGTAAATAAATGATGACGCTGGATAATCCTCTTGCCCAATGGCTGACCTCTGGCTTGTCAGAACTGCTAGCCATATAAATTGGTGGACTCGGAGGCCTTTAGAAAATTTGTGGCCATTGGCACACTGCAATGGAAGGTCCCCGGAAGGAAATATTACTCCCAGAAGGGCATCCCTGAACTATATGGCCATGTTTAGCGGAAAGTTAATATATCTCTAGCACAGTGTTAGTGCCAAGATACATCTGACTACAGACACGTGGTCTAGCAAACACGGGCAGGGATGGTACATAACTTTTACTGCCCACTGGGTGAATCTTCTGACGGCCATTAAGCATGTAACCCGTGGCCCTCGTGTGGATTTGGTGTTACCGCCACAGATTGAATGCAGGCCTGCCTCTTCCTCTCCTCCTCCTACTCCATCCTCTGTCTCCTCCTCGGCTGACTCCTCCTTTTCCACTATTAGCGCCTCTTCCGCTGCACCTCCAAGCTCCCCAGAACCTATTTGATGTGCCAGGTAAGACATTGCCATGCTGTGCTGCGGCTGTTGTGCCTGGAAGCCAAGAGCCACACCGGTCCTGCACTCCTTTCAGCTCTGCGGTCACAGGTCGATCAGTGGCTAACCCAGCTCAATTTGACAGTTGGTAAAGTGGTGTGCAACAACGGTGCCAATCTACTGAATCAAGGCAAAATGACACATGTGCAGTGCATGGCACATGTCCTGAACTTAGTTGTGCAGTGATTCGTTGCCAAATACTCCGGGGTCCAGGACGTCTTGTGGCAGGCCAGGAAAATCTCTGGCCATTTTAGAAGATCTTACACGGCCATTGCTCGGCTTGCTGACGTTCAGCTGCGACCCCACCTGCCTGTCATACGTCTGATTTGTGACTACCCAACGTGCTGGAACTCCACCTTGTATATGCTTGATAGGTTGCTCGAGCAGAAACGTGCCGTTAATGACTACCTGTACAAACTCTGCGGCAGGACAAGTTCTCAGAAGCTTGTTTTTTTTTCACAGCACCAGTGGCTGCTCATGCGCGACGCATGCAGACTTCTGCGGCCATTTGATGAGATCACCAAAATGGTCAGTCGCAGCCAGGGAGCCATCAGTGACATTGTACCTTACGCCTTCTTTCTGGAGCATGCATTCTGTTGGGTCACTGATCAAGCCGTCGAGGAGCAGGAGCTGGAAGATGAGGAAGTCGCAATGCTGAATAAATTCCTAGGGGGGGCTACTCCATCTGAGACAAATCAGCAGGAGTCTAAAGAGGAGTCAGAGGAGGATGGTGGCTGGGGGGTGGAGGAGGAGGAGCAACAAGAGCAGGCTTTAAACTTTTAGGGAATCCATTGTGTTGTCCGTGGCTGTGGGGAGGAGACCGAGGACGACATTCTCCTGGGCGATGAGCAGGAGCCAGGGTGCTCCACCACTTCCAATTTAGTGCAAATGGGGGCATTCATGCTCTAGTGTTTGAAGAGGGAACCCAGTATAAAAAGCATAAAGGTCAAAGACCTGTACTGGGTGGCAACATACTTAGACCCCCGGTACAAACACAAAATGGTGGACATGTTACCAGCATCACAGAGGGCTGGCAGAATGCAGCATTCCCAGGCCTTGCTGCGAGAGATACTGCATTCTGCTGTTGCGGGTACTGGCAGAGGAATTTCCACCCACAGCAAAACAGGTGCGGGTACCAATCCTACCATGCCTGCAAAAAGAGGGCGGTTTGAAGATGTGTTTGTCACTTCTGATATGAGATCATTCTTGAAGCCAACCCATCGACAGCCGTCCTCTGGATCCAGCCTCAGGGAATGATTAGACCGACAGGTGTCCGACTACATCTGGTTAACGACGGATGTGGACGCTCTGAGGAACCCCTTGACTACTGGGTGTGCAGGCTTGATCTGTGGCCAGAGCTGGCACAATTTGCCATGGAACTCTTGGCTTTCCCCTTGTCGGGTGTCCTGTCCGAAAGGACGTTCAGGGGGGATCGTGACCGATAAGCGCACTCGCCTAGCTCATGACAGTGTGGACTACCTCACATTTTTTTAAATTAATGAGGCATGGATCTCGGAGGAATTCAAAATCTGTGATGACCACGTGTAATTGAATTTCATGCAAGCCCACACATATCCGCCACCACCAAGAACAAAGAATGGTACTTGCCTTATGTATATACAGCGGCATAAAAAGCTTTTTATGTCAGGTTAATGCATAATTTTTGGGGCCTGTACTGGCCGACAGTTGCATATTTATCTGTGACCGCCTAATGTACCTCCAGCCACAGAATCCAAAGTTCTTTGCTGTCAGGTGAATGCTTATTGGCTAATTTTTTGGGCCTGTACTGGCCGACAGTTATATATTTATCCTGTCATCGCCTAATGTACCTCCAGCCACAGAATCCAAAGTTATTTGCTGTCAGGTGAATGGTTATTGCTTAATTTTTGGGGCTTGTACCGGCTGACAGTTAAATTTGTCATCTCTAGCCACATAATCACACCCCTGTCTCACTCCTCTGCCTATGGTGGCCTATGAACCGCATTCACCATAAGGACCTTCTAATGTCACAGGGTCATGTAACTGTGCCCCCTACCCCATACTGTGCCCCCTTACACCCTGCATTGTGACCTCTAACCACATCCTGTGCAGTGCCCCTAGTCATTCCCTGTACTGTGCCCTCTTATACCCTTTTATCCAGTCACGGTATGGCGGTGTTATCCGGTAACTGTACAGAGGTGTTATCCGGTCAATGTTCGGCGGTGGTATCTAATAACTGGAATATTTTATGAGACTTGGTATGAGCGGGAAAAATATGCAGATTGCAGTGCTAAGGACCTTTGCGCCACAATCTGTGTCAGAAATACGCCTAACATAGATGTAATTCTATATAATAAATGACCACCTCATTGTATTATTCTTCAGGGGTAGGGCTAATATCTGTATATTATATAGATTCTAGTGTATTATACCGTGCCTTGTATTTACCAGTAGAAAATGATCCTTGGGAAACACAGTCCTCATCCCTGACCACCAGGACCAGTTAGCGCTCTGTCAGTACATGGCGGCCTCCCCTCTCCGCCACGCTGCTTCACTGTGTACTGGTGCTTATTCTGACACTAGGGCTGGGTGCACATCCTATTTTTGCCACCCATTTAATGCATACCAAAAATCTATGCAGCGTTAACGGATGCCTCAGACTGATGCCGTACAGTGGCGTCCGTTCACCATACAGTTCCATGGTAGAAAGAAAAATTTACGTTAACGTATGGATTTTTTTTTGATGAACTCTGCAGGATACAAAAACGTGGAGTGCTGCACATTTGTATACATCAAACTGATAGGAAATAAAAAGTTTCTAGGCTCCAGCATGGCACATTTTTTAGAGTTTCCCTCTAAGACGCATAAAAATGGCCCTTGATTAAAATAAATATTTTTGTGGGAATTTTTGCCAATGATCCCCCTCTGGTATATCACTGTCCATGTTGTGAGACTATTTGTGTACTTCTAGTAAGTGTTTGCTGGCTGCAAACATGACCTGAAGGTTTTTCAGGTTCGCCTGCAATTATAGTGAATGGAGTCCGTCGCGAACGCGCGATTCCTATGTTCCTCCACTGAATGGTATGAAGTGTTGCAATGGACAATTGGCAGCACCCACATCACCATATTGAAACATCCGTTCATTTCTCTATAATTGTCCAGATCCCCTTATCCCTCTAACTCACAATTAATCCTGAGTTTTCTTACATGCTTCCTATTTCCCTCCACCCCCAGGCACAAGTGCATTTGTCAGTGCTGGGGTGGCTGGTCACTCATAAGCAGGTGTAAGTGTATATATATATATATATTTATACAGTACAGACCAAAATTTGGGACACACCTTCTCATTCAAAGAGTTTTCTTTATTTTCATGACTATGAAAATTGTAGATTCACACTGAAGGCATCAAAACCATGAATTAACACATGTGGAATTATATACATAACAAAAAAAGTGTGAAAACAACTGAAAATATGTCATATTCTAGGTTCTTCAAAGTAGCCACCTTTTGCTTTGATTACTGCTTTGCACACTCTTGGCATTCTCTTGATGAGCTTCAAGAGGTAGTCACCTGAAATGGTTTTCACTTCACAGGTGTGCCCTGTCAGGTTTAATAAGTGGGATTTCTTGCCTTATAAATGGGGTTGGAACCATCAGTTGCGTTGTGGAGAAGTCAGGTGGATACACAGCTGATAGTCCTACTGAATAGACTGTTAGAATTTGTATTATGGCAAGCAAAAAGCAGCTAAGTAAAGAAATGGTCACCTGAAATGGTCTTCCAATAGTCTTGAAGGAGTTCTTAGAGATGCTTAGCACTTGTTGGCCCTTTTGCCTTCACTCTGCGGTCCAGCTCACCCCAAACCATCTTGATTGGGTTCAGGTCCGGTGGCTGTGGAGGCCAGGTCGTCTGGCGCAGCACCCCATCACTCTCCTTCATGGTCAAATAGCCCTTACACAGCCTGGAGATGTGTTTGGGGTCATTGTCCTGTTGAAAAATAAATGATGGTCCAACTAAACGCAAACCGGATAGAATAGCATGCCGCTGCAAGATGCTGTGGTAGCCATGCTGGTTCAGTATGCCTTCAATTTTTAATAAATCCCCAACAGTGTCACCAGCAAAGCACCCCCACACCATCACACCTCCTCCTCCATGCTTCACAGTGGGAACCAGGCATGTAGAGTCCATCCGTTCACCTTTTCTGTGTCGAACAAAGACGCAGTGGTTGGAACCAAAGATCTCAAATTTGGACTCATCAGACCAAAGCACAGATTTCCACTGGTCTAATGTCCATTCCTTGTGTTCTTTAGCCCAAACAAGTCTCTTCTGCTTGTTGCCTGTCCTTAGCAGTGGTTTCCTAGCAGATATTCTACCATGAAGTCCTGATTCACACAGTCTCCTCTTAACAGTTGTTCTAGAGATGTGTCTGCTGCCAGAACTCTGTGTGGCATTGACCTGGTCTCTAATCTGAGCTGCTGTTAACCTGCGATTTCTGAGGCTTTTGACTCGGATGAACTTATCCTCCGCAGCAGAGGTGACTCTTGGTCTTCCTTTCCTGGGGTGGTCCGCATGTGAGACTTTTTTTTTGTAGCGCTTGATGGTTTTTGTGACTGCACTTGGGGACACTTTCAAAGTTTTCCCAATTTTTTGGACTGACTGACCTTCATTTCTTAAAGTAATGATGGCCACTCGTTTTTCTTTACTTAGCTGCTTTTTTCTTGCCATAATACAAATTCTAACAGTCTATTCAGTAGGACTATCAGCTGTGTATCCACCTGACTTCTTCACAACGCAACTGATGGTTCCAACTCCATTTATAAGGAAAGAAATCCCACTTATTAAACCTGACAGGGCACACCTGGGAAGTGAAAACCATTTTAGGTGACTACCTCTTGAATCTCATCAAGAGAATGCTAAGAGTGTGCAAAGCAGTAATCAAAGCAAAAGGTGGCTACTTTGAAGAACCTAGAATATGACATATTTTCAGTTGTTTCACACTTTTTTGTTATGTATATAATTCCATATGTGTTAATTAATAGTTTTGATGCCTTCAGTGTGAATCTACAGTTTTCATAGTCATGAAAATAAAGAAAACTGTTTGAATGAGAAGGTGTGTCCAAACTTTTGGTCTGTACTGTATATATATATATATATATATATATATATATATACATATACACATGACCTGTCCTCTCACCACCCTAATTACCTTCACTTTCATATCTTGGATTTATCTGCATGCCACCTACCAACGCATATTGTTCTTAGGGTACGGCTACACAAGTAGATTTCATGATGCAGTCAAATTTAGAAAAGAGGTGAAGTCGTATCTGTCCTTTATAGTTTTTTTATGACCACTCATGATTTTAGTGTCCAAAACTGCATTGAGAAACCTGAACATGTGAGTATACCCTTACAGAGCCCACAAACTCTGTACAGTATTTTACAGACCAACAGACACTCCATGTACCACAGTATGGTACTGTTATGCTGCAAAATTGATGTTAGGTGGTACTTTGAATCCACACAAGGTCTACACAACACAGCAGGCCAAAAAAATAAAAAGTCTGCAGTATACCATTATGTCAGTAGGTGGCATTGCAGAGCCAAGTCAATTTCTTTTTGCATAGAGTCTCAAGTATGTAAACCAGAAAAACAAATCATTGCAACCAATGCTTTCACTTCAGCTGCTATTTTCTAAACTGTATTAACATATACTAACAAATATCTAATAACTACAACCAGATGTAAAGGAGTAAATAATAAAAAAGAAAAGGTTTTCATGCACTAGACTCAAAAATGAAAAAGCATTGGAAAACTCTACAGAATAAATAAGTCAGCAAGGATGGAGTCAGAGAGACTAATTACTCAAAAGTGAAAACTAATCCAGAAATGTTTTGAGGAGTTTTTCAGGGATTTGAAATTGATGGCTTATCGTTAGCACTACAAGAGTCATAACTTTTTCATTCTAATATCAAAGTATTTGTATGAGGGCTTGATTTTCGCATGATGAGATGATTTCGATGGCATAATTTACTAGCAGAAAGACCAGGCTTTGCACGGGTATATTTCATCTATTTAATTTAATGTTTGTGCGTGTCATTAAAAGATATCGACAGTATCCCCCATAACAGTGACCTCTACAGCACCCTGCCCCTTTAACAGTGAACTCCACAGTCTCCCACCCCTTAACACTGACCCCCCCCCCCCTCACAGTGCCCCGCCACTTTAAAATGGGACCTCCACAGCAGCCCATCCCCTTAACTTTGACCTTCACAGCAGCCTGCCCCTTTAACAGTGAGTTTCACAGCACCCCACTCCCTTCACAGTGACCTCCTCAGGGGCCTGCCCCCCTAACAGTGACCTCCACAGTACCCCGCTGCCTTAACAGTGACCTCACAGTACCCTTCTGCCTTAACAGTGACCTCCATAGCAGTTGCACCTTTAATAGTGGCCCCTGCCCCCTTAACAGTGACCTCCACAGTGTCTACCCCTTTAACAGTGACCTCCACAGTGGCCTGCCCCCTTAACAGTAACATTCAAAGTGAACGCCTCTTTAACAGTGACCTCCACAGTGCTCTCCCCTTTAACAGTGACCTCCACAGCACCCTGCGCCTTTAATGCTAAGGCTAGACGACGACATGTGTCGCGCAACATTTTGTCTCAACAATTTTTATAATGATAGGCTATGGTGTCGCACTGCGACATGTGACATGCTGCGACACGACAGTCGCAAAAAATCCATTCAGGATGCAACACATAGACACCATAGACTATCATTATAAAAATTGTCACACTACATTGGTGCGACATCAATGTCGCACGACACATGTAGCAGTGTAGTTGTGCCCTATGTATCGTGCGACTTATTGTCGTCGTGTAGCCCTAGCCTAAAGCTGACCTACAGCAGTGAAGAAAAATGGCTGGGGTGTTATGGAAACCTGGAGTAAAACTGTGTATATGTGGAGACTAAGGGACTGCAAGCTTCTATTAGGTGATATGGGACATGTGACCGTGTGTATGGCGATTGGGATATAAAGAGAAAGACTTGCAGGCTTGTATTGACTAATGCAGGTAATTTTTTGGGAATATCTCCGGAACGGTACATCCTAGAGAGCTGAGACGGTCTAAAACCTTCCCGGACACCTGATGTAACTGTGTTCCAAATTTGGTGAAGATCGGTCCAGTCATTTGGTTGCGCATAACAGATAGAAAGACGTCAAAACAAACAGAAACTCATTGTGTACCAGCATGTTACCTTCACAGTATTCTTTCCCAGATAGTAAGTGATATGTGTACCAAGTTTAGTAGAAATTGATCAATGAGTTTTTGAGTTACAGAGCAATATGTGTGTAGCAAAAACAGTTAGAGCATACAAACTCCATGCAGATGCTGTTTAGGGGCGTATGACCCCCACAAGTTTTCTTTCCAGGTAGCAAGGGATATGTATACCAAGTTTCGTTGAAATCGATGGTTGCGTTTTTGAGTGATCGCGGAACATACATACATACGCACATATATACGTCCTTCTTAATATATATAGATTAATTAATTCTTATTAACTTTCGAGCGTAATGAAAAAATATTTAGTGTGCTGGTCATTACAATCATGGCAATACTAAATATGTGTAGGTTTTTATGTTTTTTTATGCCTTTCCCACAATAACACTTTGAAAAATCATTTTTGTGTCGCCATATAACATTTCTGTGCAAGGGCTTGTTTTTTGCAAGATGAGTTGATGTGGGTCATTATGGGCGCCATGATATTATTATTTGTACCTTTTTATTTTCATTTTTTAACATAAGAGCATTTTTATTGGGAAGAAAATGTTTTTTTTTCCCTCATTTGAAGATTTTTCAACATTTTATAATTTGGCTTTTTGAAACAGATGCTATTGATTGGAGTTACTGTATCTACAGTGACAACCATTTACAACCAGGTTCCCGCAGTAATAGTTTGGGCACAGCTCCAAAATGTATAGCATTCTGTGGGAAGTATACATGTACATCATTTGGGTTTAAGGAGCTAGTACGCTTGGTGGTTGCAGTTGATGATGACTTCATACGGTTACTGGTTGCCATACAAGTGGCACAGTGACACTTACCTCACCTTAAGGTTATGTTCCCAAAGTAAATATTTCATAGTGAAAAAATCTGTATTTAAGCCATGGATTTGCAGCAGATTTCACCCTCTTCATTGCAAAGGGTGAAACATAAGGGGGAAATAAAGCTACATGCTGTGGATTTAAAAATCCATACTGCCGGTCAGTTTTGACTGCTGAATTTTTGGCAGCATGTGGAAGAGACTTGTAAAATCCCATCCACTTTGTTGCTGCTGTAACTGCTGCAGATTTTCTGTCCGCAAAACTGCAGAAGAAAATCTGAAGCATAGCTATTCCGTAGGAACATACCATATTTTGCAGACTATAAGACATATTTTTTCCTAAAAAAAGGGGGGAAAGTGGCGGTGCACCTTTTAGTTCAAATGCTAGTCATTAGCATTTGGACTAAAAGATGCACCGCCACTTTTCCACCTTTTTTTTAGGGAAAAATCTGTCTTATACTCTGCAAAATATGGTATGTTCCTACTTCCATTATGGAAATGGTAATTAACATGTTGGAGGCGAGGGGAAGGAATCTCTGAACTAGCTGTACTCACCTTCTCTGATCTTCTTCCAGGTCCCGATGTGCACTGTGTCCTTACCGCTCACAGGGGGGCTTATCTGAGGCTAATGGGGGTCTGATCTGAGGCTGACAGGTTGGGGGCTCTTCTGGAAGGCTGGGGGGGGGGGGGTCTGATCTGTGGCTGATGGAGCTTGGGGTCTGATCTGAAGTCTGATAAGTATTGGGGGTCTGATGAGGGTCTGATGGAAAATATTTTTTTTCTTAATTTCCTCCTCCAAATCCTAGGTGTGTCTTATAGTCCGAAAAATACAGAATGCTACATCTGGTCAATTTTAGCTTTACAGAGATCACAGCTCATTGTTATCGTTAAACTGTCCACTGCAGCTTAACACATTTAAACAGCTATCCCCAATATTAACATGCACATGGAGGATTACTCTCCACACCCAGCCCTAACCTTGAAAGCCCTCCTTTAATCAACCACTACTATACTTCCATTCAGTCCATTAAACCACAGGATTGAATCATCCAGGACATATCACAGGTCTCAGGACACCTAATCTACTGCTGCATACACTGGTCACTAGTCTCTCACAGGCTGTTGCCTGATAAAGCGCCTCCTAGACCCAGCTGTAGCCTCCCCCAAGCTTCCGTCTAACACCACCCCAGCTCCTGTTTGGGCTGACACAGTTGCAGCTCAGATCAATTGACCCTTGGCACAAGTGCCAGCGTTTTTTACCAACACTCCATTTTACATAAAGTCATAAGACTACAGTATATATGCCCTATTATTACTTGTGTCATTAGAGTGGTTAAGACTTTACTTTTATTAGATACATTAGTTAAGAATATATTAGAAATAGGAGGAAAAAACAAATAAAGTTAAAATTATTAGTGTGAGCACAGACCTATCTTTAGTAGGATTATAACAAAACACCCTGCTGTCTACTCTTGACAGCTAAATATATGTTTGTTGATTATCAGACTTAGCAGCGTCAGCGATTGCGCGCCGGTGCGGTCACTCCTATAGTACTACTGCTATATTCAATCATTGTTTCCCTCACTTGCATATATTGATACTGTGTCCTTAGCTGTTCTAAAATAAAGGCTCAAACTCTGCCCCCTAACATGTTTAACCGAACCTTCGGCATCTTGAGGGCATTGGGCAGACTGGATCTAGTGACAATAGGGCATACATAGTCTTATTACTTTATGTAAAATGGAGACTCCCCAGAACAAGTCCCCTTCAGCATCCAGATTGAACTTTTTTTTCCCACCATAGTATCTCAATCTGGATTGAGATCTGGATTCTGGAATATTTTGAGGCCTTATCAACAACTTGAATTCTGCCATGCTCCTCATACTGTAGTGTCCCACTTATGTGTGTATGGGCCACTCCAAATTGCTATATGCCCTCTCATGTCATATTGCACTAATCATTGACTTTTCCTTAGTCAATGCTGCTAAATTCCTATTACAGGCTGGTGAAATGCATTGCACACTACTAACACTAGAGGTCACTGTAACACCATTTATATAGGTCAGCCACAGGAAGTTAGAGAGGGGATTAGGAGTGAGGAGGAGGAGAGGAGACAGACTTGTCTCTGTTCTCTTGGGCCTTGCCCAGGAGGTAAGCTACTTGAACTTTTAGAATCCAGAAGCAGGATTTAGTAATCCTACGTTCTAGAGTTAAGGCCAGGAGCTACTTGGACTATAGTTCAGACAACCTTTCAAAGAATGGAGCAGAAGACTGATGCCTGGCATGAGGGAGACCTCCCTTGGGTTGTATACTATTAGTACCAGAGGATCCATATTATTGCAAAACTGTATAGCCAGAGCAAGATCAGGAACCAAGTAAAGTATCATCATCACTCCTGCATAAGTTAACCTGAAACCTAATTACATAACCTCACAGAGCCTGCTAATTGGGATTTGCAGCTTTATCATCTTTACCAACTTCATGTAAGACAAAGTACTGGTTTTGAGGGGACCTACTAAAAGGAATGACAGAGTGGAATGCCCATAGAGAATAATGGACCAGAGTGGAATGCCCATAGAGAATAATGGAAATGTAATATTTGAATTAGAGACAAAACCATTTGACATATCTAATAATTATTTAGCAGGCTTACTCTCCAAGTTCAGTGGGATTATTTAATGTTCAGATTACGTGGAATTATCACTGTTTTCTGCAGAATGACGAGGGTGAATGACACAAAGGAATGCCCATAGACTATAATGGGAAATAAACTATGAGCTCATTTGCAGGTAAATCTGTGTTATGTAGGACATTAACCTTTACTGCAAGTGTTCCCTGGGTAGAGTAGCATATTGTAAAATGAAAATTACCTTGGATTATAACCGTTTTCTATAGAATGCAAAGGTGATGGAATGCCCATAGGCTATAATGGGAAGTAAAACGTGACTTGGTGCCTGAACCATTCAATATATCAAATAAATCTGTAGCAGGTTTACTCTTCAAGTTCAGTGGGATTATTTAAAATTTATATTAAGTGGGATTATCATGTTAATGTCCTACATAACACAGATTTACCTGCAAATGAGCTCAGAGTTTACTTCTCATTATAGTCTATGGGCATTCCTTTGTGTCATTCACCCTCGTCATTCTGCAGAAAACAGTGATAATTCCACTTAATCTGAACATTAAATAATCCCACTGAATTTGGACAGTAAGTGTCACGAGGGTGTCAAGAGCCACGTCTGACTCCGTTATACCCGGGGTCAGGAAGTCGCAGCGGGTGGCTGCGCGCTCTATGTCTAAAGATCACGGTGTTTCTTAGTGTTTGTTTTCTGTGTTTGCCTTGCTATCCTTTTTGTCTCACTCAGGGATCCGTAGCTTCTCCTCCTCAGCTGTTTCTTGTCTGCCACTCCTAAACTCCTTATATTCTACTCTCACACTTCTCTTGTTGCCAGTTATAGAGCTTCCTGCCTGGACATCTATGCTGACCCACTGGAGCTGAGAATCTGGTTGTTGTTCCAGAGTGCTACCCTCCGGATCCCTGTTGGGCTTTTGTTGTCTCCTGTTGTTGCCCACCTGGGATTATATGTTTAGTTTGTATTGTCTGTCCTCCCCTTGGTGTTTTCCTTTAGAGCTAGTGGTGCGGACTAGTGTTCCCACCGCCCTGTTCACTATCTAGGGCTCATCCTAGGGAAAGCCAGGGTCTTAGGCACGTGATCGGCGTACGGGTGAGGAACCCGTCTAGGGACGACAGGGCAGCCAGGCGCCAGCCGCAAGGTGAGTCAGGGGTCACCACCTTCCCTCTCACTAGGGCAGGGCCTCCCTCTTTTCCTCCCTCCGTGTCACGTATGTGACAGTTACGCCGATCGTGATATTATAACTGGCCCTTATTTTTTTTTGAGAAAAAAAAAATATATATATATATAATTTTTTTTTTTCTCTACTTAGAATCCAATATGGATCCTATTGCTGCTTTGGCAAAACAGCTTCAAGGCCTGTCTTTGGAGGTGGCAGGATTGAAGGCGTCTGTCCTCCAACAGCAGCAGCAAATGCAGCAGACCGTAAGCCCAGCGGTTGCTATGGGTAACCAGGTTGTTACAGAACCCAAGGTTGTTCTTCCTGACAGATTCTCTGGGGGAAGGGACAAATTTGTGTTGTTCCGTGAGGCCTGCAAATGATATTTTAAGCTACGCCCTTACTCCTCAGGTAATGAAGAACAGCGGGTGGGGATTGTTATTTCCCTGCTTCAGGGGGACCCGCAATCCTGGGCGTTCTCGTTACCCCCTGGTTCCCAGGCTCTCCGGTCAGTGGAGGGATTTTTTGGGGCTTTGGGTCTCATATATGATGACCCTGACCGTGTCGCCCTGGCTGAGTCGAAGTTACGGAGACTCCTACAGGGAGATCGGCCAGCAGAGGAATATTGCTCAGAGTTCCGCAGGTGGGCTACGGATACTCAGTGGAACGACCCAGCTCTCAGGAGTCAGTTCTGCTCTGGGTTATCTGAAAGGGTTAAGGATGCGCTGGCGCTGTATGAGACCCCCCTTTCCCTTGATGCTGTTATGTCCCTCTCTATCAGGATAGATAGACGTCTTAGGGAGAGATCGAAAATTCCTGAGCAATCGGTAACCTCTCCCAAGCAGCAGTTAGTCTGTACTGACTTGGATGAGCCTATGCAGCTAGGAGGAACTTCTCGTCAGGTCCCTCCTCCTGAGGTTCGCCGTAGGTGGGGGGCTTGTTTTTTCTGTGGGGGGAAGGGTCATTTCATTAATGTCTGTCCCTCCTTTCCCAAAAACAAAAGACCGTCGGAAAACTACTAACCCCAGGCTGTGCGGAGGATGTCAGCCGGGGGGTATACGTTTCCTCCATACGAACATCTCAATTTGTGTTGCCAGCGGTTATTGTTTTTGGTGTTAAGACGGAGTCTATTTCTTTTTTTCTAGACAGTGGTGCAGGGGTAAATTTGATAGATGCCCATTTTGCCCGCACTATGGGTTTGTCTCTCTGTACGCTGCAGAGACCCATTCCCATATTCGCTATTGACTCTGCTCCTCTGTCTCAGAGAAACCTCACTCACGTTGTCAATAACTTACATCTTCGGGTAGGGGACCACCATAAGGAGCGTCTTTCATGTTACGTTCTGGAGGGCCTTCCCTCTCCTGTGGTATTGGGTCTTCCCTGGTTGGTAGCGCACAATGGCAGGCCAGGGAGATATTGGAGTGGAGTGAGCATTGCAGAGAGAATTGCTTAAATAACAATTGCTTAATCGCCTCCATAGCTTCCCTACCTACATTTATTTCGGACTTTGAGGACGTTTTTTCTGAAAAAGGTTGTCAGAAGCTACCACCTCATCGTCCTTATGATTGCCCGGTTAACCTGATTCCCGGTGCAAAATAACCCAAGTCCAGGTTGTATAATCTTTCGGGTCCCGAGAGACAAGCCATGAAAGATTATATCTTCGAGAGTCTGGCCAAGGGACACATCAGACCCTCTTCTTCACCCGTGGCTGCAGGGTTTTTCTTTGTTAAAAAGAAAGATGGGGGCCTGCGTCCTTGCCTAGATTTCCGTGAGCTAAACCGGATAACCGTCCGAGACCCATACCCTCTTCCTCTCATTCCTGACCTTTTTAATCAGATTGCGGGTGCTAGGTGGTTCTCCAAACTTGATCTTAGGGGGCCTACAATCTGATTCGTATCAAGGAAGGGGATGAGTGGAAGACAGCTTTTAACACCCCTGAGGGGCATTACGAAAATTTAGTCATGCCTTTCGGTCTGACCAATGCCCCTGCTGTCTTCCAACATTTCGTTAATGATATTTTTAGTCATCTCATCGGCAGGTTTGTAGTCATATACCTAGATGATATCTTAATTTATTCGGCTGATCTGAAAACACATGAAGTACATGTCAGGCAAGTACTGCAGGTCCTACGGACGAATAAATTATATGCGAAAATTGAAAAATGTGTCTTCGCCGTTCAGGAAATACAATTCCTGGGATATCTATTATCTGCTTCAGGTTTCCGTATGGATCCTGGGAAGGTCCAGGCAATTTTAGATTGGGATCTTCCTGAGAACCTTAAAGCTCTACAACGGTTTTTGGGTTTCGCAAATTTCTACAGAAAGTTTATTAAAAATTATTCAGTGATCGTTAAACCCCTTACTGACATGACTAGGAAGGGGACTGATTTTTCTAAATGGTCTGACGCCGCTAAAATTGCATTTTCCTCTCTTAAAGAGAGATTTACCTCGGCACCTGTCCTAATTCAACCTGATGTCTCCCAGCCTTTTATTGTTGAAGTTGATGCGTCGGAGGTGGGAGTGGGGGCTGTATTGTCTCAGGGTCCGTCTCCTGGCAAATGGCGTCCTTGCGCTTTCTTTTCCAAAAAATTATCTGCAGCAGAAAAGAACTATGATATTGGAAATAGGGAACTGTTGGCGATTAAACTGGGGTTTGAAGAGTGGCGTCACTTCTTAGAGGGAGCAATCCACCCCGTCACGGTAATTACGGATCACAAAAACCTTCTGTACCTAGAATCGGCTAAGCGTCTCACCCCTAGACAAGCTAGGTGGTCGCTATTCTTTACCAGATTTAACTTTGTAATCACCTATCGTCCTGGGGCAAAAAATACCAAGGCAGACGCATTGTCTCGTAGTTTCCCTGGAGGGGGTAATGTTAGTGATCCGGTACCTATTTTACAAAGAGGAGTGGTTGTCTCTGCTGTACACTCTGTTCTAGAGGGAAAGGTGTTAGAGGCCCAGGGGGACGCCCCGGCCTCTTGCCCCTCAGAGAAATTGTTTGTACCGTTAAACCTGCGTCTTGAGTTATTGAAGGAACATCATAATTCGGCACTTGCTGGGCACCCGGGTAGTAAAGCAACCTTGGAGCTATTGTCTCGTCGTTTTTGGTGGCCAAGGTTGCGTCAGGATGTAATAGATTTCGTGTCTACTTGTTCTACTTGTGCACGCGCGAAAGTCTCTCATACACGTCCAGCAGGGTCTTTATTGCCACTTTTCATCCCCAATAGACCATGGACACATCTATCAATGGATTTCATCACTGACTTACCTTTGTCTGCGGGTAAAACAGTTATCTTGGTAGTAGTAGACAGGTTTAGCAAAATGGTACACTTTATTGCGCTACCCGCACTTCCTAATGCTAAGACTCTTGCTCAGGTGTTTATCAGTGAAATCGTGAAGCTTCACGGGGTCCCTTCCGATGTGGTTTCGGATCGGGGAACCCAGTTTATTTCTAAGTTTTGGAAAGCTTTTTGTACCCGTTTAGGGGTACACTTATCCTTTTCCTCAGCTTTCCATCCTCAGTCGAATGGACAGACTGAGCGTACCAACCAAAACCTAGAAACATATTTAAGGTGTTTTGCGTCTGAAAACCAAGAGGTGTGGTCATCATATTTACCGTTAGCCGAGTTTGCCATAAATAATCGCCGTCAGGAATCCACTGGCAAGTCACCATTTCTTGGTGCATACGGTTTTCATCCCCAATTTTGTACTTTCAAAGAGGGGGGGTCTTCTGGGGTTCCCGAAGAGGAACGGTTTTCTTCATCTCTTTCATCGGTATGGCAGAAGGTGCAAGCTAACTTGAAAAATATGAGTGGTAAATACAAATGCATGGCCGATAAGAAACGGTCGCCAGGTCCGGACCTAGGAGTGAATGACTATGTGTGGTTGTCTACTAGGAATATTAAGTTGAAGGTTCCCTCTTGGAAACTGGGTCCTAGGTTCATTGGTCCTTATAAGATTGTAGCCGTCATTAACCCTGTGGCTTTTCGCCTGGAGCTACCTCAGACTTTTAAGATCCATAACGTCTTCCATAAGTCGTTGCTCAAGAAGTATGTTCCACCTCTAGAACCATCACCGCTGCCACCTCCTCCTGTTGTTGTGGATGGTAATCTGGAGTTTCAAATATCCAGAATTGTTGATTCTCGTCGGGTCCGCCGCTCTCTTCAGTATCTGGTGCATTGGAGGGGTTACGGTCCCGAGGAAAGAATGTGGGTTCCAGCGTCAGAGGTAAACGCCAACAGGTTGATTCAGGCTTTCCATGTCTCTCATCCGGAGAGACCTGGTCCTGAGTGTCCGGAGGCCCCTCGTGAAAGGGGGGGTACTGTCACGAGGGTGTCAAGAGCCACGTCTGACTCCGTTATACCCGGGGTCAGGAAGTCGCAGCGGGTGGCTGCGCGCTCTATGTCTAAAGATCACGGTGTTTCTTAGTGTTTGTTTTCTGTGTTTGCCTTGCTATCCTTTTTGTCTCACTCAGGGATCCGTAGCTTCTCCTCCTCAGCTGTTTCTTGTCTGCCAATCCCAAACTCCTTATATTCTCCTCTCACACTTCTCTTGTTGCCAGTTATAGAGCTTCCTGCCTGGACATCTATGCTGACCCACTGGAGCTGAGAATCTGGTTGTTGTTCCAGAGTGCTACCCTCTGGATCCCTGTTGGGCTTTTGTTGTCTCCTGTTGTTGCCCACCTGGGATTATATGTTTAGTTTGTATTGTCTGTCCTCCCCTTGGTGTTTTCCTTTAGAGCTAGTGGTGCGGACTAGTGTTCCCACCGCCCTGTTCACTATCTAGGGCTCATCCTAGGGAAAGCCAGGGTCTTAGGCACGTGATCGGCGTACGGGTGAGGAACCCGTCTAGGGACGACAGGGCAGCCAGGCGCCAGCCGCAAGGTGAGTCAGGGGTCACCACCTTCCCTCTCACTAGGGCAGGGCCTCCCTCTTTTCCTCCCTCCGTGTCACATATGTGACAGTTACGCCGATCGTGATAGTAAGCCTGCTAAATAATTATTAGATATGTCAAATGGTTTTGTCTCTAATTCATATATTACATTTCCATTATTCTCTATGGGCATTCCACTTTCCTGTTAAAGTATATGGGCATTCCACTCTGTCATTCCTTTTTAGTAGGTCCTCTTTTGAATGCTACTAATTGAAAGATTACAAACTACAAGTAAAGTTTCCTGTTTGGTTCTACTACTGCCTCTCTCATCATTCTACTCCATCTCCTAATTGCACCTCATGGTGCTGGTGTCATGAACACAGGGGCCCAGCCACCAAAGCACCCTAAGCATTACCCAATTACCATCAAGGGCACCTCAACCAACATCTGGCTGTTGTTCCATGCAATAGAGAGTGTCCCGGAGGATTTAGTGCTATCTTCCCTTCCATGCCAGCCCAGAGAGCTACAGAAAAGTGAATACAACTACTACTGCACCCACTCGGCAACATCACCACTCTCACCGTGCACTCATATACTGCCCCTGTGGCTCGGGCTTCGCAATACCATTCCTGAACAATTTTTGCAGAGCGCATTAACACCGAATGTGTGGCAGAGCGCATTAACCTGCTGAAAGCGAACACTGTTCATTAGGGAATTGCCATGATTGGGTATACTTGTACTGTAACAATGTTTAAGCAGGTAGTACATGTCTAAGTTACACCCACATGAATGTCAGGGCCTAGGGTTTAGCAGTAGAACATTGCCCAGAACATCACACTGCCTCTGTAAGGTTGCCTTCTGTCCATAGTCCATATGATGTAAAAAGATAATATGAATCATCAGACTAGGACAATTTCTCCTATTACTCCATGGTCCAGTTCTGATGCTCAGAGTCCCATTGTAGATGCTTTTGCTGGTGTATAGGGGTCAAGCAGGGCACTCTAACCGGTCTGTGGCTACATAGCTCCATACTCGACAAGCTACAATTTTCTCTGCATTCAGACACCTTTCTATCATAGCAATAACTTTTTCAGCAATTTTGATACAACAGCAGTTCTGTAGGTTCGAATCAGATTGACTACTGCTTGTCCTTCCTTGGACCACTTTTGCCACGGTATAGTGGGAACGCCCCACAAGACCTGCTGTTTTGGAGATCTGACCCAGTTCTCTAGCCACATTATTTGGTCCTTGCAAAGTCACTCAGATCCTTAAAGGAGTTACTGTATCTTGAATTGTTTTCTTGAAACTAAACCTACATGCTGGAATAAAATACTTTGAAATACCTTTCATTATTAAAATTTTCTACGTTTTACATACTTTGGAGCTGCACCACGTGACCTCTCTTCACTTCCGCCTGATATCTTCTACATCACGAGCTATATATTCCTTCTGTTATCTGTCCCCGCTGCAGTAAGGGCAGACTGGGAACTAAAAGTGGCCCCATGTTCCAGATGGGTCTCAACTGACAGAAGATGGGGCAACATAATTAGGCAGGGCTGACATACAGTACAGACCAAAAGTTTGGACACACCATCTCATTCAAAGAGTTTTCTTTATTTTCATGACTATGAAAATTGTAGATTCACACTGAAGGCATCACAACTATGAATTAACACATGTGGAATTATATACATAACAAAAAAGTGTGAAATAACTGAAAATATGTCATATTCTAGGTTCTTCAAAGTAGCCACCTTTTGCTTTGATTACTGCTTTGCACACTCTTGGCATTCTCTTGATGAGCTTCAAAAGGTAGTCACCTAAAATGGTCTTCCAACAGTCTTGAAGGAGTTCCCAGAGATGCTTAGCACTTGTTGGCCCTTTTGCCTTCACTCTGCGGTCCAGCTCACCCCAAACCATCTCGATTGGGTTCAGGTCTGGTGACTGTGGAGGTCAGGCTAGCATGCCGCTGCAAGATGCTGTGGTGGCCATGCTGGTTCATTATGCCCCCAATCCCCAACAGTGTCACCAGCAAAGCACCCCCACAGCATCACACCTCCTCCTCCATGCTTCACGGTGGGAACCAGGCATGTAGAGTCTATCCGTTCACCTTTTCTGCGTCGCACAAAGACCAGGGCCGTCTTCACCAAGGGGCAAAAGGGGCCGCTGCCCCGGGCCCAGTTGCTCCTGGGGGGCCCAAGGCAGCTGCCTCTTGAGCCCTGCTAGCTACTGCCCAGGGTGTCTAGCTGTCTGTATACTTTAACGTTGTGATCTAGGACCTTAGATGACATCATCACCATGTGACCAGTAACCTAGCAATTACTGGTCACATGGCTATGAGGTCATCACAGGTCCTAGCAGGAGTGTTGCAGAAGTTAACTGTGGAGCTTTTTTGTGTGAAGATTACATCAGAAAAAGGTGACAGGGGCTGTTATGTTAATATACTGTAAACTACTGTATAGTGGGGTGCTGTATATTGTGTGGGGCCTGTATACTGTGGGGGGCTGTATATTGTGTGGGACTGTATACTGTGTGGTGGTCTGTATACTGTGTGGGGCTGTATACTGTGGGGGGGCTGTATACTGTGGGGGCCTTATACTGTGTGGTGGGCTGTATACTGTGTGGTGGGCTGTATACTGTGTGGGGGGGCTGTATACTGTGTGTGGGGGGGGGGGCTGTATACTGTGTGGGGGGGGGCTGTATACTGTGTGGGGGCCTGTATACTGTGTGGTGAGCTGTATACTGTGTGGGGGCATGTATACTGTGGGGGGCCTGTATACTGTGGGGGCCTTATACTGTGTGGTGGGCTGTATACTGTGTGGGGGGGCTGTATACTGTGTGGGGGGGCTATATACTGTGTGGGGGGCTGTATACTGTGGGGGGCTGTATACTATGTGGGGGCTGTATACTGTGTGGTGGGCTGTATACTGTGTAGGGGCCTGTATACTGTGGGGGGCCTTATACTGTGTGGGGGGCTGTATACTGTAGGGGGGACTTATACTGTGTGGTGGGCTGTATACTGTGTGGTGGGCTATATACTGTGTGGTGGGCTATATACTGTGTGGGGGGGCTGTATACTGTGTGGGGGGCTGCATACTGTGTGGGGGGCTGCATACTGTGTGGGGGGGCTGTATACTGTGTGGGGGTCTGTATACTGTGGGGGTCTGTATACTGTGGGGGGGCATGTATAGTGTGGGGGGCTGTATAGTGTGGGGGGGCCTGTATAGTGTGTGGGGGGGCTGTATAGTGTGGAGTGCTATACTGCTGTACTGTATAGTGTGGGGGTTGTATTGTGTATAGTTTGGGGTGCTGTATACAGTGAGGTGTTGTATACTGTGGGGTGCTGTATACTGTGGGCTGCTATACTGCTCTACTATATACTGTGGGGTACTGTATAGTGTGGGGTGCTATACTGCATACTGTGAGGTGCTGGGGTGCACTGTAACACTAGGGTGAGCTGAGCCCTGGTCTCCTTCCTGCAGAGCGGTGCCCACTTCCAGCCTGAGCCCAGAGCACTGATCCTGAGCTGCTGGAGTCTTCAGAACTGGAAGTATTTACAGTCATTCACTGTACTCTACCAGATGTGTGGATTTTCTGTGTGTGTTGTGGTGGAGGGCGTGATTGCCTGCTAAGGTGTGGGAAGGCGGGATCCAGGGGGCCCAAGTAAATTTTTGCCCAGGGTCCAATCAATATTAAAGATGGCCCTGACAAAGACATGGTGGTTGGAACCAAAGCTCTCAAATTTGGACTCATCAGACCAAAGCACAGATTTCTACTGGTCTAATGTCCATTCCGTGTGTTCTTTAGCCCAAACAAGTCTCTTCTGCTTGTTGCCCGTCCTTAGCAGTGGTTTCCTAGCAGATATTCTACCATGAAGGCCTGATTCACACAGTCTCCTCTTAACAGTTGTTCTAGAGATGTGTCTGCTGCTAGAACTCTGTGTGGCATTGACCTGGTCTCTAATCTGAGCTGCTGTTAACCTGCGATTTCTGAGGCTGGTGACTCGGATGAACTTATCCTCCTCAGCAGAGGTGACTCTTGGTCTTCCTTTCCTGGGGCGGTCCGCATGTGAGACAGTTTCTTTGTAGCGCTTGATGGGTTTTGTGACTGTACTTGGGGACACTTTCAAAGTTTTCCCAATTTTTCGGACTGACTGACCTTCATTTCTTAAAGTAATGCTGGCCACTCGTTTTTCTTTCGTTTTTCACTTAGCTGCTTTTTTCTTGCCATAATACAAATTCTAACAGTCTATTCAGTAGGACTATCAGCTGTGTTCTCCACAACGCAACTGATGGTCCCAACCCCATTTATAAGGCAAGAAATCCCACTTATTAAACCTGACAGGGCACACCTGTGAAGTGAAAACCATTTCAGGTGACTACCTCTTGAAGCTCATCAAGAGAATGCCAAGAGTGTGCAAAGCAGTAATCAAAGCAAAAGGTGGCTACTTTGAAGAACCTAGAATATGACATATTTTCAGTTGTTTCACACTTTTTTGTTATGTATATAATTCCACATGTGTTAATTCATAGTTTTGATGACTTCAGTGTGAATCTACAGTTTTCATAGTCATGAAAATAAAGAAAACTCTTTGAATGAGAAGGTGTGTCCAAACTTTTGGTCTGTACTGTATATATATATAAATATATATATATATATCGATGTGCCCCAAGCATCTATGAATATATATGTATATATGGTCCCCCAGTTTTACATTTATATCTATGTATATATATAATGAAAAAAATCGGACAGCACTCCAGGCGGTTTCTACGGTAAAGCAGGTAGTGTTTAATCACCCATATGGTGGCAGCAAAAAAGCAACGTTTCGGCTCTACATGAGCCTTTCTCAAGCAATGACAAAAAGTGCAAAGCAAACATATATCAGTGAGCCAATTAAGTCAATTGTACAACTACATGATTGATACTTAATAAACAACAGTATAAAAAGATATACATACAATTTCAAAATGGTCAACATAGTGATCATTCATAAAGTGACAGGTGCTAACAGTGCATAAAGTGCATAATACGGCTGACAGTCTTGTGCTATAACCTAAAATCCATAAACATTGTCAGCTGTTCATAATCCATCCATGATTATTCATAATACATTGAACGTGCACATGTGTGGCGGGGGTATGATGATGAAGAAATACCTGAGAAAGTGATGCAGCCCACACATACTATCGCGCTGTCCAGCGCGTCTCTGTGGTGTAAGTGCGCATGTCCCAGTCGCATATATTACGTCAGACAGCGTCCGAGCGGCACCACGTTTGTTAGTGATGTCGCTCCTAAGTGACGCCACAGGCGCATAACAATTGCTTCTGCCACGTCATATGTGCTGCCGCTAGAGGGGGGAGGCGCATGCGCAATTCCAACATTGATGCCTATAACCACCATGGTACTGAAGGGAATCCAGCCAGTATATATATTTTTTTACTGTATGACCTGCTGTACGCCTACTGAGTTCCAAGATCGGTCACAGTGGATAGATTCCACTTAATCGCAACCAAGAGGAGGGTCCCCACTTTTCCAAGATGGGAAACCACACTCTATGTGTGACCCCGATGCTGCCAGCACGCTAATGCCATCAGCACCTTCGGTCACATTCTTGCTGCAGCTCGTGACCTAGAGGGTTCTCCTCAATAATATATCAGAACAAGAAAATAAATATGTAGGCAATCAGCACTCTACTTGCGTTTTCCAAATTACCCCTTTTGGTATGCCATCGGGACAATAACACCACTCCACAGAGAAAAGAATGAAGATTTGCAAAAAACAAATAAATACTTAGTGGGCTCCTCATCCACCATCTAGGTTCATCATTATTCTTTCATGTCTTCCCCCGGGATTCCAGTGAATCTGAAATGATACACAATATTAGTGATGCAAGTGACACCCAAAAATTATAATGACCTTGTTTTACACGTTTCTATTATATTTTTGTTATTGTTTTCTATAAAGTTTACGTTTTTTATATAAAATATTTTTGTCAGTGAACATGTCCTCAGCAGGAGGAAATACTTGAACACATCAGAAGCAGCACATCAAAGGGCACCCTTCCCCCCTCACACTCCCCCTCCATACCTGTAATCAATATTCAGGCCATTGGGTTGTAAGCTGTTTAGAGTCCGAATCCAAAATGATTCTCTCTTTTTAAGTAACAATACACGGTCCCCACCCCTGCAAGGCATTGGTATCTGGTCAATGATCCAGCATCTCAAGTCCTTTTCATTATGTTTTTTAAGTGAGAAATGTCTTGGCACCGGAAGATCATGTACGACCCTTTCCTGATGGTAAACCTATGGTTATTGAGTCTAGTTTTTAAATCAGTGGAGGTTTCCCCTACATACAATGCCTGGCAGGGGCAGGAGAGAACATACACTACAAAAGTAGAGTCACATGAAAGATGGAATTTAATAGGATACACAATGCCTGTATTGGGATGTGTAAAAGCCCTGGATCTGCAAATAAATTGACAATTGACACAATGCAGGCACGGGAAACAACCAGTGCCTGATGGTGCCAATGTAGTTTGTCTGGTGACATTTTTGGGTCCAACCTCTGCCCTCACTAATTGGTCTCTGATATTTTTTGCATCTCCGGTATGCACACAGGGGTGGTATCTTAAACTCGGGCACAACTTTTTTGCATCCACTTAATACCGACCAATGTCGTTTCAGTATTTTATTGATGTCATTGCCATACTCAGAGTAAGTGGATACAAATGTAACCCTCTTGTCTGTCTTCTTATTTATACCGCTAGTCTGTTTCAGGGAGTCTCTGTCAAGAGCTAATACTCTGTCTTTCTGCATCTCTAGTAGTTTACTAGGGTACCCCCGTTGCTTGAATTTAGAGGTCATCTCTTCGATGGTTTTGTCTAAAGTACTCCTGTCAGTAACTATCCTTTTTGCCCTCAAGAACTGCGAGTATGGCAAATGTTTCACCATACTACGAGGTTGACAGCTCTCGTACCGTAGCGTCATGTTTCTGTCCGTAGGTTTTGTGTAAAGTTGCGTACTCAAAGAACCATTAGACACAAAAACATTGGTATCCAAGAATTGGACAGAAACATCCGAATAGGTAACGGTAAACTGCAGTTCGTCATCTGCACTATTTAGATATCGATGGAAGTCATGTAGCTGTTGTACAGTTCCAGTCCAAATGAGGAAGATGTTGTCTATGTATCTCCACCACCCCTTAATGTATTGGGCGTGGTGGGAGCCATAGACGACATCTTCCTCAAATCGGCGCATATAAATGTTGGCATATGTGGGGGTCACGTTGGACCCCATTGCCACGCCTCGTTTTTGGATATAATAGGTGTCCTGGAAAAGAAAGTAATTGAACTCAAGGACAATAGTAAGGAGACTGATGAACGAGCAGGCTTCAGACGTCAATGAAGACATCTCAAGCATGCTCCGAACTGCAGTGATACCTTTTTGATGCTCAATCGAAGTATATAGAGATACCACATCAAAAGACACTAAAGTGATGGACTCTATTTCTGTCAGATTGGTCTCCCTTAACTTTGTCAAAAAATCGGATGTATCCCTGATATATGATTGTCCTCCAGTAGAGAAGTCACGTAGCACCTTGTCTAAGAAGATTGCGACGTGTCCAAATACTGAGTCAGTCCCCGAAACAATGGGGCGCCCCGGTTGGTCCACCATTGTTTTGTGTACCTTAGGCAATACATAAATTACCGGGGTGATAGGGTGAGGAACAATCAGATATTCAGACAATTTTTGATCTATAATACCTGCAGTCAGGGCATCAGAGACACATTGTTCAATTAGTCGTACAATCTGAAATTTAGGATCCTGGGATACCATACTATATACTTTAGTGTCTCCTAATTGCCTTAGAATCTCTTGGATGTATTTGGCAGTATCCATTACTACGACCGCGCCGCCTTTATCGGCGGGTTTTATTGTTAACTCTTTGTCCCTTTTCAATTCAGTTAGTGCGTAGGCTTCCACTGTAGTGAGATTCGGGAATCTGAAGCTCTCAGAACGCGGGAGCAACCTCAGCGTCTCAATCTCAGATTTGACAGCCGAGGCATAGGCATCAATAGCAGGTTCATTGAGTATTGGAGTGAAGGAACTCTGGTTAAATAAATTAAACATGTGACATGAAAACTCACTCTCTTTTCTCATCTGCTCCCCACTGGTTCCATGGAACCAAACCTTGAGTTTCAAAGAACGAAAAAAAATATTCAAATCAGACTCCAAATCTAGCCAGTTTACCTGTGAGTTGGGGCAGAAGGATAGACCTTTTGACAAAACAGTAAACTGTGCAGGGGTTCAAATTTTTGAAGACAGATTAATGACAGCTACTTCTTCACTTTGGAGTATTGAGTCCATGTTTTTACATTGCGTTTTTTTTTTACCACGTCGGTATCGGTGGCCACCTCTCCTAGTGCGTCTCCTTTTGTCAAATCTATGTCCGTTTTTTGCCCTTAAAAAAGGCTCTGCTGCTCCTTTCTGCAGCTGTATGTTTCTTCTTGTTTTTTTGTAATCCCTTGGGTTGTTGTATCCCGGGTTGCCAGGTTGCCAATTATATATGTCACCCTTTTTATAATCTTCCAAATCGCGGGCCCATTTAACTCTTTTGCCATCCTCAAGGTCAGTCTGCAGCTGTTGCAACTGTAATTGTAGTGTATCATTGAACTGTGTATATTCCTCCTCAGTAATAAGTGTACGTAACCGTTGTTCTACCGGTGCCAGATCCACCATCAGTGTAGTAACTTCTTCTTGCAAAAACTCAATATTTAATAAAATAAAGTCCATGGAGTATTTATTTGATAAAGCTTCAAACCGTTTGCAAAAAGAGTTGCTGCTGGCAAAAAGATTGGGATGTAGATGGGATCGCATCCCCCTGGGGATCCTTTGTTCTTTGTAGTAATGTCCAAGGGTGGTCATGTGTAGTTTAAGAGATAGAATTCACCTGGATAAATTTTCATGTTTTCGTCTTAATTCCTTTGGAGATGGAGTAGTGAGGAAGGCCGAGTCTCCCTCTATGCCGCCAATGATGCGCTCAGCATCCTCCTGCGTGAAGACGCAGCCACCATGTGCATCAAAATGTGCCATTGTTGGTATGGCAAAAAGAAACCGAAAAAAAGCCAAAAAAGGAAATGAAGTAATACTTGGTCGGTGTGCTAAGCCAGTAACACAAAATGTATGAAGCAAAAAGATGGGTGCAAAGTCCAAGTACGGTAACTGGAACTTACCCACTAGTAGACAATGAAAAAAATCGGACAGCAATCCAGACGGTTTCTACGGTAAAGCAGGTAGTGTTTAATCACCCATATGGTGGCAGCAAAAAAGCAACGTTTCGGCTCTACAAAGGGTGACATATATAATTGGCAACCTGGCAACCCGGGATACAACAACCCAAGGGATTACAAAAAACCAAGAAGAAACATACAGCCGCAGAAAGGAGCAGCAGAGCCTTTTTTAGGGCAAAAAACGGTCATAGATTTGACAAAAGGAGACGCACTAGGAGAGGTGGCCGCCGATACCGACGTGGTAAAAAAAAAACGCAATGTAAAAACATGGACTCAATACTCCAAAGTGAAGAAGTAGCTCTCATTAATCTGTCTTCAAAAATTTTAACCCCTGCACAGTTTACTGTTTTGTCAAAAGGTCTATCCTTCTGCCCCAACTCACAGGTAAACTGGCTAGATTTGGAGTCTGATTTGAATAATTTTTTTTGTTCTTTGAAACTCAAGGTTTGGTTCAATGGAACCAGTGGGGAGCAGATGAGAAAAGAGAGTGAGTTTTCATGTCACATGTTTAATTTATTTAACCAGAGTTCCTTCACTCCAATACTCAATGAACCTGCTATTGATGCCTATGCCTCGGCTGTCAAATCTGAGATTGAGACGCTGAGGTTGCTCCCGCGTTCTGAGAGCTTCAGATTCCCGAATCTCACTACAGCGGAAGCCTACGCACTAACTGAATTGAAAAGGGACAAAGAGTTAACAATAAAACCCGCCGATAAAGGCGGCGCGGTCGTAGTAATGGATACTGCCAAATACATCCAAGAGATTCTAAGGCAATTAGGAGACACTAAAGTATATAGTATGGTATCCCAGGATCCTAAATTTCAGATTGTACGACTAATTGAACAATGTGTCTCTGATGCCCTGACTGCAGGTATTATAGATCAAAAATTGTCTGAATATCTGATTGTTCCTCACCCTATCACCCCACCGGGGCGCCCCATTGTTTCGGGGACTGACTCAGTATTTGGACACGTCGCAATCTTCTTAGACAAGGTGCTACGTGACTTCTCTACTGGAGGACAATCCTATATCAGGGATACATCCGATTTTTTGACAAAGTTAAGGGAGACCAATCTGACGGAAATAGAGTCCATCACTTTAGTGTCTTTTGATGTGGTATCTCTATATACTTGGATTGAGCATCAAAAAGGTATCACTGCAGTTCGGAGCATGCTTGAGATGTCTTCATTGACGTCTGAAGCCTGCTCGTTCATCATCAGTCTCCTTACTATTGTCCTTGAGTTCAATTACTTTCTTTTCCAGGACACCTATTATATCCAAAAACGAGGCGTGGCAATGGGGTCCAACGTGGCCCCCACATATGCCAACATTTATATGCGCCGATTTGAGGAAGATGTCGTCTATGGCTCCCACCACGCCCAATACATTAAGGGGTGGTGGAGATACATAGACGACATCTTCCTCATTTGGACTGGAACTGTACAACAGCTACATGACTTCCATCGATATCTAAATAGTGCAGATGACGAACTGCAGTTTACCGTTACCTATTCGGATGTTTCTGTCCAATTCTTGGATACCAATGTTATTGTGTCTAATGGTTCTTTGAGTACGCAACTTTACACAAAACCTACGGACAGAAACATGACGCTACGGTACGAGAGCTGTCATCCTCGTAGTATGGTGAAACATTTGCCATACTCGCAGTTCTTGAGGGCAAAAAGGATAGTTACTGACAGGAGTACTTTAGACAAAACCATCGAAGAGATGACCTCTAAATTCAAGCAACGGGGGTACCCTAGTAAACTACTAGAGATGCAGAAAGACAGAGTATTAGCTCTTGACAGAGACTCCCTGATACAGACTAGCGGTATAAATAAGAAGACAGACAAGAGGGTTACATTTGTATCCACTTACTCTGAGTATAGCAATGACATCAATAAAATACTGAAACGACATTGGTCGGTGTTAAGTGGATGCAAAAAAGTTGTGCCCAAGTTTAAGATACCACCCCTGTGTGCATACCGGAGATGCAAAAATATCAGAGACCAATTAGTGAGGGCAGATGTTGGACCCAAAAATGTCACCAGACAAACTACATTGGCACCATCAGGCACTGGTTGTTTCCCGTGCCTGCATTGTGTCAATTGTCAATTTATTTGCAGATCCAGGGCTTTTACACATCCCAATACAGGCATTGTGTATCCTATTAAATTCCATCTTTCATGTGACTCTACTTTTGTAGTGTATGTTCTCTCCTGCCCCTGCCAGGCATTGTATGTAGGGGAAACCTCCACTGATTTAAAAACTAGACTTAATAACCATAGGTTTACCATTAGGAAAGGTCGTACAGATCTTCCGGTGCCAAGACATTTCTCACTTAAAAAACATAATGAAAAGGACTTGAGATGCTGGATCATTGACCAGATACCAATGCCTTGCAGGGGTGGGGACCGTGTATTGTTACTTAAAAAGTGAGAATCATTTTGGATTCGGACTCTAAACAGCTTACAACCCAATGGCCTGAATATTGATTACAGGTATGGAGGGGGAGTGTGAGGGGGGAAGGGTGCCCTTTGATGTGCTGCTTCTGATGTGTTAAGTATTTCCTCCTGCTGAGGACATGTTCACTGACAAAAATATTTTATATAAAAAACGTAATCTTTATAGAAAACAATAACAAAAATATAATAGAAACGTGTAAAACAAGGTCATTATAATTTTTGGGTGTCACTTGCATCACTAATATTGTGTATCATTTCAGATTCACTGGAATCCCGGGGGAAGACATGAAAGAATAATGATGAACCTAGATGGTGGATGAGGAGCCCACTAAGTATTTATTTGTTTTTTGCAAATCTTCATTCTTTTCTCTGTGGAGTGGTGTTATTGTCCCGATGGCATACCAAAAGGGGTAATTTGGAAAACGCAAGTAGAGTGCTGATTGCCTACATATTTATTTTCTTGTTCTGATATATTATTGAGGAGAACCCTCTAGGTCACGAGCTGCAGCAAGAATGTGACTGAAGGTGCTGATGGCATTAGCGTGCTGGCAGCATCGGGGTCACACATAGAGTGTGGTTTCCCATCTTGGAAAAGTGGGGACCCTCCTCTTGGTTGCGATTAAGTGGAATCTATCCACTGTGACCGATCTTGGAACTCAGTAGGCGTACAGCAGGTCATACAGTAAAAAAATATATATACTGGCTGGATTCCCTTCAGTACCATGGTGGTTATAGGCATCAATGTTGGAATTGCGCATGCGCCTCCCCCCTCTAGCGGCAGCACATATGACACGGCAGAAGCAATTGTTATGCGCCTGTGGCGTCACTTAGGAGCGACATCACTAACAAACGTGGTGCCGCTCGGACGCTGTCTGACGTAATATATGCGACTGGGACATGCGCACTTACACCACAGAGACGCGCTGGACAGCGCGATAGTATGTGTGGGCTGCATCACTTTCTCAGGTATTTCTTCATCATCATACCCCCGCCACACATGTGCACGATCAATGTATTATGAATAATCATGGATGGATTATGAACAGCTGACAATGTTTATGGATTTTAGGTTATAGCACAAGACTGTCAGCCGTATTATGCACTTTATGCACTGTTAGCACCTGTCACTTTATGAATGATCACTATGTTGACCATTTTGAAATTGTATGTATATCTTTTTATACTGTTGTTTATTAAGTATCAATCATGTAGTTGTAGAATTGACTTAATTGGCTCACTGATATATGTTTGCTTTGCACTTTTTGTCATTGCTTGAGAAAGGCTCATGTAGAGCCGAAACGTTGCTTTTTTGCTGCCACCATATGGGTGATTAAACACTACCTGCTTTACCGTAGAAACCGTCTGGATTGCTGTCCGATTTTTTTCATTGTCTACTAGTGGGTAAGTTCCAGTTACCGTACTTGGACTTTGCACCCATCTTTTTGCTTCATAGGTGGTGCTGCCGGTAGTTTTTTATACCATAAGTATATATATATATATATTTATAGATGTGCCCCAAGCATCTATAGATGTGTATATATATATATATATATATATATATATATATATGTATATATATATATATATACACACAGTATACATATAGTTACAATGTGGCCAAAAGATCCCCCATGAGTGCCCCCTCCCTAGCTAAATCCTCCTGCAGGCACATTCCTACGTGCCTGCAGAAGGGCGATGCCGCCAAGATAGCTGGACAATTATGTCCAGCTGAGGCTAGTTGTAAAGACAGGGGATCAATTATGATCCCCTGCCTTTTGATAACATCTCCAGAGGTATGTACACGTACCTCTGGAGATGCGCGGTCACAGGAGAGGCGCGCGGCAGGGATGCGCGGGCTGGTGCGGTGATGTCATATTGTCGCGCCAGCCCACGTATCCTTGCCCGCGGGCTGCTCGGGAGCGAGCGCCGTCGAATTTAAATAGTCCGGCGGCACTGCGCTCAGGAGTTCGAGCCAGCAGCCCGGCACAAGAAAGGATCATCCCCTAGAGAGACGAGCATATACAAGCGGGAATTAACCCCTGGACAATGAGCCTATACAAGCGGGAATTAACCCCTGGACAACGAGCATATTAGGCTAAGTATTATTAACCCCTGCATTTCCCTATACCACCAACGCCTTTTACCCCTGAATAATCCCTATTAACCCTTACCTTCACCCCTGCTCCCCTAGTATCCTCTCTAAACCCCCTGCAATATCTCCCCTGGATTAACCCCTTATTCACCCCTGAACACCAAACTATACCCCTGCCATATCTGATTTAGCCCTTATCTTCCCCTGCATTTAACCCCTAAGCCCTATACCACCAATGATCTGCATTAACCCCTGCATCCCCTATACCACCAACGCCCTATATCGCCAACTATTTACCCTTGCATTCCCTACCCTATACCACTAACGATTTAACCCTTATTCATACCCTGTATTTCATTCCCCTGTACCCTTAACCCTGCTGCTGTCCTGCAGTATTAACCCCTGCTTATACCCCGGCACTGTATTGCTCACCTTACAGTGCTAACCCTCAGTTAACCCTTCCCCTGCTGATTGACCCTTTATTACCATAGGGATAGTATATTGCCAGGTTGGGTGGGCTGCTGTTATATGTGTGTTATAGTAAGTGTAATTGTAGTTAGATTCTGGGGAGGACTTGGGACTGTGTTAGCGTAGTTAGGACCCTATTAGTGTGTTGTTATAGTGTGTTTACATATATCACTGTGTGCTGCTATAAATATATATATCTATTCCCATTGATATAGATATATATATATAATTATAAGCAAAAATTAGACTGTAACGTGTAGTGTGTTAATAAATACCTTTTATTTAAGCACAGTGTGTAGTCTTTTGTTGTAGTAGGCGCTGCAGCAATAGCCGCAGGTAGTTCAGTATAGAGTAAGGTAATCAGTATTATTTGCTTAATTGGTATAAATAGGCGGAGGCATCACTAGACGACTCACGCCTATTTATGAATATTAATTATTAAGATTTGCATACATTTCAATAATTTATATTTCCTTTAACAGTGGCCATGAGGGTCTATGGCCTGTCTGTGAAACCTAAGGGGCTGTGTCTTACAGGCTTCCATAGGAGGCAAGCCCCAATGCCTGTGTTAGGCATCAGGCTGCAGTTCCTGCCAACGGGTCCCTGTCACCGGTAGCGCGGGGACCTGTTGGGGACGAGGAGGGAGCCCATACCCTGTGCATGCCGCAGTCAGTGCTGATAGCAGCTTACAAGGGGCTAATACGTCGGCATTTGTGTATGCACTGAAGCCAGTGTATGCAGTAGGGGTCTGGCTGTTCATGGTGGCCATGAGGGTCTATGGCCTATCTGTGAGACCCAAGGGGCTGTGTCTCTTAGGCTTCCATAGGAGGCAAGCCCCGATACCCGTGTTAGGCATCAGGGTGCAGTTCCTGCCATCGGGTCCCTGTCACCCCAGCGCGGGGACCTGTTGGGGACGAGGAGGGAGCCCATACCCTGGGCATTCCTGTGCATGCCGCAGTCAGTGTTGACAGCAGTTTACAAGGGGCTAATACGTCAGCATTGGTGTATGCACTGAAGCCAATGTATACAGCAGGCGCAGCTCCTGTACCCGCCTGACCAGAGCACCCTATGGCGCTGGGACTTAAGTCACACCCTGTAGCGCCGTACATGTACGGCGCTGGGATCATACGGGTTAATATTATAACAGATCATTGTATATTGCAATTCATTATATATAATCCACTTTAACTTTTTTATAAAGAAAAACAAACAGGAACAAATCTCTAAGGCATGAGAATGGGAAAGTTTCCAAAGGAAAAAGCTTTATTCTTCAGTCTTCAACATGCAGCAAATGAACTTGGCCTTGGTACTCTTTAGACAAAATCAGTCTGTCTGTGGCTTTCTGCTGGCAGCATTGAATGTGCAGAACATTTCATTATAGCTGCCTTCTTTGCCAAGACAATGGGAGTGAAATGTTGGATGACAGATACAGCCTCTAGTCTTGTTTACAGAGAAACGGCTCAATCTGCCACTGACACTGACAGCAGCCTCTTTACACTGGGAGATCTGTTTCAGTTTCATTTCTTTGTAATCGAGACTCTTGTTCTAGCAGAAGCAATGTTCACTTCTCCCTGCAGTATCATTACTCTCCGCTGAACGTACAGGCAAAACGCTATCCAGTGGAGAAACAAATGTAACTAAATCTTCTGATGACATCTATGGGACCTAGATTAGCACAGGTATCATCTATGTGGCCCAGTGAGATCACCAACGATTTCTTTAAAGAACCACAAAAATCTTTATTCTCCAAATTACATGATGTAAATGGTAGTGAAGGTAATCTTCTTACCAGTGACTGTATTTGTGAGTTGTATCCTCCCTTCTTTAACGGTACCGGATCGGTGCTGCAGGGACAATCAGGATCTCCTCGAAGAGGTAAGTATCTCAATCCTCATTACGAAGCAGCTGCTATCCCCAGGTTTATGCTCCAGTTCCCCGATCTTCACTTCAATCTCCACTGCTTCTCTGAATCAGATCAATCGGTAGTGATGTTTTTTCTGTGTGCGGTGGTCTCCTGCTGTAGCCTTTAATCAAGGGTGAAGCCACATAGTGAAGATCCACTTAGGCCAATTTCACATATGAGTTTTGGCATCTTAAAACTGGGCCAAAACGTTTCTCTTTTGTCGCCATGCATTCTGAATGGAAAGATATCTGTTCAGGATGCCTTCCGTTCCATCAGCATTCCATTTGTGACCGGACACAAAGCCTCTGCAAGCTGAAGTTTCTGATCATCGTAACGGAACAAACAGGATAAGTCACGACAAGCAATGTAAGCTAATGGTGACGGATCCGGTTTTCTGTCACTCATTGACTTTCAATGTATTTTGTGACGGATACGGTTTGTTCCGTTTTCATTTCACACAACCTCATCCTAATGCAACAGATGCATTTCAGGACCGTTTTAGTTAGGTTTTGAGATCCTCTGCCAGATCTCAAAACCTGAAATCAAAAAAGCATATGTGAAAGTAGCCTTACATAGGTTATGCAAAGACAATTTAATTTACTCAAGATAAAAGGCTTTTAAAACAGCATATAAAATTCTTTCCAAACTTTCCCGACCCGAGTTTTGCTCCGTTTCATCAGGGGCAGAAACATACAATCAATCAGAGCTGGGTGGTGTTTATATATAACGTTTACCACCCATCTTCACCAGTCCTTTTTGCTGGGTGTGCATTTCACAAAACTTACAGGTACATAATTCTTACAGCCGTTCATATTCTTTAAAATTATCTTTTATATAGAAAGCATTTTACATCAATTCTCTATTAAATCTGTATTAAAAACCACACTACCATCATGAATGAAATCACATAACTATTATCACCAATCAGGGAGCGAATAGAATACTCCGCCCCTTCATTAACTTTATGAATGACGTCACCAATCAGGAAGCAAGATAAAATACTCGCCTCCTCCCTTGTTTTTAGGACTGCAGGACTGTGTTTACTACATACTCGTGTGACATAGATCATACCATTCAATAAAATTCTCACTTTTTTCTCCTTCGCCATTGTCTATTACGATCTGTATAGTTCTGGGTGCGCTTCCTAACAGAATAGGCGAGTTCTCAATCACTTCTATCTCTCTACTTCATTACAGAGAATATAGGAAGCCATTTATCAAACTGGTGTAAAGTAGAACTGGCTTATTTGCCCATAGCAACCAATCAGATTCCACCTTTCATTTGTAACAGCTCCTCTGGAAAAAGAAAGGTGGAATCTGATTGGTTGCTATGGGCAGCTAAGCTAGTTCTACTTTACACCAGTTTGATAACTGACCCCAATACTTGTTCTTTTGTTACCCCGATATGGAAATATGTATCATGATCTTCAATCCACATGACTTGATGTCCCACTCTATACTCAGTCCCAAAGGTTGTAGTGTCTGTAGATTGTATATCCACTCTACCACTCTACCTCTCTTTTATTTATAATTTTAATAGGGTCACCGCCTCTCCTTTTTTTTTTTTTTTTAACTAACTCAACACCCATAAAATTGAGGCCTCTTGGATTCTTCCCAGGACATTTTTTTAATGTGCTGACACACTGTGTGTCTCTAGTCCCTTTTTTTCAATATTTTGGATGTGTTCTTGGATCCTGATTTTTATTTTTCTCATTGTTCCCCCCACGTACTGGAGGGCGCTCAGCACTCCAGCACATACATCACTCCACTAAATTCACATGTAAAGTTCCCCTGTACTTTAAACTCTTTATTTCTAGTGTTTGAGCTGATACTTTCTTCTTTACTTTTAGTCTTCTTTTCTTCGGACCAATTCTTGCAGGCTCAGCAGAAACCGCACCATGTGAATATTCCTTTAGAGGAGTCTTTTTTGTTCTGAAATAAACTTCTGTGTACCAATTTATTTATAACAGTTGGTGCTTTTCTGAAATTAAATGGAGGAACTGTAGGTAGAATCAAACCCAGAACTGGGTCATTTTTTAAAACTCTCCAGTTCTTTTTAAATATAAATTTTATTTTTGCATGATTCACATCAAATGCATATTTAAACTTTTCATCTTCCAATTTTTCTGGTATTTGTGTTTTAGTATTTCTTTTCTACCTGTTCCATATTTTTCTTTAGTAATTTCTCCTTATATCCCTTCTCTATAAACCTTTGGTTTGGTATTTGCCATTTTTTTCTATAGTCCTGTTTTTTTGTGCAGTTCCTATAGATGCACTGAAATTGTCCCTTGGGTATATTCTAAATCTGTGTACACCATGGTCTGTAATGGCAACTGGTTACATCAATATACCCTTTACGTTCCATGGGTTTAAAGAAGGTTTTTGTATTGGGCTTTCCTCCCTCTATAAAAATCTCAGGGTCCAGAAAACTGACTGACTCTTGGCTGAAACTCCATTAATTTTATATTACACTCAGTCATTGATATATCTCTTCCACAATATGAAATTGATTTTCACTATATTTTGCACTAAAGGGTCAATAAAAAAACCTCACAGTATGTCATAAAAATATTAGCGAAACTCGGAGCGAATTTCGCTCCCAGTGCTGTACCATCTATCTGGGAATAAAAACTTTCCCCATACCCAAAACTAGTTGTGCGTAAGATAGAAGTCAATACAGTCTATAATAAAATCTTTTTGTTCTTGTGCGAGGCCTTCATCTTTTTTAAGGAAAAAATACACCACTGTTAATCCTATATCTTTCAGAATAATGGAATACAATGACTTCACATCCACCGTTATTAGGTACCTATCCTCCAAGAAAATCCTGTCCTGTCCTATTACCCTCTGGACATCCCCCGTGTCTTTCAAATACAAGGGGGCCATTTTCACATACTTCTGGAGGGAAACATCTACATACTCCAAGACCCTACCCGTAAGCAAGTCTATCCCTGAAATTATTGGCCTTCCGGGCGGATTCTTAGGGTCTTTGTGTACTTTAGGCAGGTAATATATAACAGGGGTAATGGGCTGGGCAAAGTTAAAAAAAATTATATTCTATTTTATTTAGGTTATTTCTTAACCTTCCTTCTGATCCTCAGCTGGATCATGTGACACTTTGATCTACAACTTACACAGTACAGGAAGTCAGTTACTTCTCTACTCATTCCTATGAGACTGACATTGAGGCTCCCATAGGGATACATAGAGAAACTGGCTTCCTGTCCACACATAAGATGCTGTGTTATCTGGAGAGTCAGTGTTGGTCACATGACACAGCTAAGGATTAGAAGCGACAATCACTGGTAAGAAGATTACCTTCACTACAGTTTACATACATTTTTGTGGAAGTGCTTCTTTAAGGCTTCTTTCACACAAGCAATACAGATTGTGTCAGGATCTTCGAAGGCCGCATTAACAAACTCCAGTGGGCGCACGCAGACGAAACTGCCTACCCACACCTGTCAATGGATGCACGATTCTGAAGGTAAGACCTTGGTGTTACCTGTAAATCATGTGGTCATTTGCAGCTGCTGGGTTTAGTCTGCATGTAGCTGCTGGAGTGTGTAATGGATACATTTTTAACCCCTTGCCAACCCTCGCCATGCATGTATGGGGCAGCAGGAAGTGGCTTCCGAACCCATGCCCTTCATGTATGGCACGCTGATCGGGCAAACACAGCAGCTGTACGTAGCTCACGTGATGTGCCCCTGCTGTAGGGGGTGGATACAGCCAGGCCCCTGTTGTATCCGCTGACATAACTGAAAACTCTGATGCCAGTGGATTAACCCCCTAGATACCACAGTCAATGTGGACCGCCGCATCTAGGGAGTTTACAGAGGGAGAGGGCTCCCTCTCTCAAGATGGTACTTTGTCCCCTCAAAACACATCCTGCTTGAGGGTAAATGTGCAGGCGTTACATCTTTTCCAGCACATTTGCCAAGTCACTGGACTGTTCTAGCTACATAACAGGCTAGAGGACAACATATCTCATAAACCTTTACCCCCTTTAGCCACTCACCTTACACCGCTTTCAACTTCTTGGTATAGAATGGGTAGATAACTCTGAACTATGTTGAAGTTAGCAACAAAATGTGTGCTATATGGTGTAGACCAGGGTTTAGCAACCTCTGACACTCCGGCTGTTCTGAAACTACAACTTCCAGAATCCTCAGTTCGCTTCTATAGGTGTTACAAGAACAGCTAAGTGTGCATGTTGGGAGTTGTAGTTCCACAGCTGCTGCAGTGCTGAAAGTGGCTGATCCCTGATATAGAGACAACTTGGTGGGACCTAGATCCCTCTGTCTGTTATCGTTAAAAAAAAGAGTTTTGGTCCAGTCGGCACTTGTAAGTGATGGCGTAGACACAACTCTTGAGACTGCACCATAATAGTACGTAATGTTAACTACCTTCCTGGGGTGACAACTACAGTGCGGTATTAGTAATAATGAGGTTTCAGAATGAGGGTGGTGCCCCATGCAGCAGGTGTCACGTGGTCGAGCCAAAACGGCACAGCCATTAACAAACGAGTTAACACTTATTACACTAACACTGGTTGTGGTGGGAGTTGTGTGGGGCACTACCCAATGGAGCACCAGGATCCGTGTCATTGTTACGAGTTAACACTTATTACACTAACACTGGTTGTGGTCGGTGTTGTGTGGGGCACTACCCAATGGAGCACCAGGATCCGTGTCAGTGTAACGACTTAACACTTATTACACTAACGCTGGTTGTGGTAGGTGCTGTGTGGGGCTCTACCCAATGGAGCACCAGGATACGTGTCAGTGTAACGAGTTAACACTTATTACACTAACACTGGTTGTGGTGGGTGTTGTGTGGGGCTCTACCCAATGGAGCACCAGGATACGTGTCAGTGTAACGAGTACACACTTATTACACTAACACTGGTTGTGGTGGGTGTTGTGTGGGGCTCTACCCAATGGAGCACCAGGATACGTGTCAGTGTAACGAGTTAACATTTATTACACTAACACTGGTTGTGGTGGGTGTTGTGTGGGGCTCTACCCAATGGAGCACCAGGATACGTGTCATTGTAACGAGTTAACACTTATTACGCTAACACTGGTTGTGGTGGGTGTTGTGTGGGGCACTACCCAATGGAGCACCAGGATACGTGTCAGTGTAACGAGTTAACACTTATTACACTAACACTGGTTGTGGTGGGTGTTGTGTGGGGCTCTACCCAATGGAGCACCAGGATACGTGTCAGTGTAACGAGTACACACTTATTACACTAACACTGGTTGTGGTGGGTGTTGTGTGAGGCTCTACCCAATGGAGCACCAGGATACGTGTCAGTGTAACGAGTTAACACTTATTACACTAACACTGGTTGTGGTGGGTGTTGTGTGGGGCACTACCCAATGGAGCACCAGGATACGTGTCATTGTAACGAGTTAACACTTATTACACTAACACTGGTTGTGGTGGGTGCTGTGTGGGGCTCTACCCAATGGAGCACCAGGATACGTGTCATTGTAACGAGTTAAAACTTATTACACTAACACTGGTTGTGGTAGGTGCTGTGTGGGGCTCTACCCAATGGAGCACCAGGATACGTGTCAGTGTAACGAGTTAACACTTATTACACTAACACTGGTTGTGGTGGGTGTTGTGTGGGGCACTACCCAATGGAGCACCTGGATCCGTGTCAGTGTAACGAGTTAACACTTATTACACTAACACTGGTTGTGGTGGGTGCTGTGTGGGGCACTACCCAATGGAGCACCAGGATACATGTCATTGTAACGAGTTAACACTTATTACACTAACACTGGTTGTGGTGGGTGTTGTGTGGGGCTCTACCCAATGGAGCACCAGGATACGTGTCAGTGTAACGAGTTAACACTTATTACACTAACACTGGTTGTGGTGGGTGTTGTGTGGGGCACTACCCAATGGAGCACCTGGATCCGTGTCAGTGTAACGAGTTAACACTTATTACACTAACACTGGTTGTGGTGGGTGCTGTGTGGGGCACTACCCAATGGAGCACCAGGATACATGTCATTGTAACGAGTTAACACTTATTACACTAACACTGGTTGTGGTGGGTGTTGTGTGGGGCTCTACCCAATGGAGCACCAGGATACGTGTCAGTGTAACGAGTTAACACTTATTACACTAACACTGGTTGTGGTGGGTGTTGTGTGGGGCTCTACCCAATGGAGCACCAGGATACGTGTCATTGTAACGAGTTAACACTTATTATACTAACACTGGTTGTGGTAGGTGCTGTGTGGGGCTCTACCCAATGGAGCACCAGGATACGTGTCAGTGTAACGAGTTAACACTTATTACACTAACACTGGTTGTGGTGGGTGTTGTGTGGGGCACTACCCAATGGAGCACCAGGATCCGTGTCAGTGTAACGAGTTAACACTTATTACACTAACACTGGTTGTGGTAGGTGCTGTGTGGGGCACTACCCAATGGAGCACCAGGATACATGTCATTGTAACGAGTTAACACTTATTACACTAACACTGGTTGTGGTGGGTGCTGTGTGGGGCACTACCCAATGGAGCACCAGGATACATGTCATTGTAACGAGTTAACACTTATTACACTAACACTGGTTGTGGTGGGTGTTGTGTGGGGCACTACCCAATGGAGCACCAGGATACGTGTGTCATGGTCTTACCTTCTTGCTGTTCTCCTTCGTTTGACATGTGCTGGCGGCAATCTTGGTTTCTGGGTTTCTTGTAGCCTCCCACCCTGCGGCTTCTCCTTCCCACTGGGAGGAGCTGGATGCCTAGCTCATATATATAGGAGGTCTGTGGCTTCAGTTCCTTGCTTGGTCCTCCTGTGTTCACATGCTTCTAAGACTGCTGCTGCTTCTGGTTCCTGATCCTGGCTTCGTCTGACTACCCTGCTGGTTCCTGATCCTGGCTTCGTCTGACTACCCTGCTGGTTCCTGATCCAGGCTTCGTCTGACTACCCTTCTGGTTCCTGACCTCTGGCTTCGCAAGACCCTGCTTCGGATTAGCCATCCGTTTGGACTTTTGCCTTACAGCTTGATTTTCAATAAAGCCTTCTTATTTTCACTTATCTCTTGTTGTACGTCTGGTTCATGGTTCCATGACATTAGGACCAAGCCATGAATTCTGACGGTACAGGGCCATCCTCGCTACCTACGCTGGTTGCCAGACTTGATCAGCAGGATCACCTGTTGGGTCGGTTCGCTGTGGCGTTGCAAACCCTGCTTGAACGCACGGCTCATTTAGCTTCCGTTGCCGATGGGTCGGTTGTCGCTCCTGGGTCCTACTGCCGCTCCGGTTGTTGCGCCAGAGTCTACCCCGACACCTGTTGCTGCGCCTGCGGTGTTTCGGGGTATGACCGGTTCTGCCCCCCTTCCACAGCGCTTTGGGGGAGAGCCAACTCAGTGCCGAGGTTTCCTTAACCAGGTGGGCATTTATTTCGAGTTGCTGCCACATGCCTTTCCTACTGAGAGATCAAAGGTGGGCTTCTTGATCTCGCTGCTCTCGGACAAGGCCTTGGCCTGGGCCAGCCCTTTATGGGAGAACAACAATCCGGTGGTTGCCGAGTTTTCCGGTTTTGTTGCTTCTCTTCGGAAGGTATTCGATGTGCCGGCTCGTGCTGCCTCTGCTGCGAAGCTCCTTATGTCCATCAGACAGGGTTCACGATCCGTAGCTGAATACGCCATTGAGTTTCGTACCCTGGCAGCAGAGGTGGGCTGGAATAATGAGGCTCTGGTCGCTGCTTTCTCTCATGGTCTCTCGGATGCCTTGAAGGATGAGGTTGCAGCTAAGGACCTACCAGTGGAGCTCGAGTCTCTTATTTCTTTCCTGATTTTGATTGACACCAGACTCAGGGAGAGACCTTCCTTTAAGGAGAGCCTGCGGAGGCCTTCTAACAGATTGGCGCCTACGTTTGCTGTCCCACCCGTGCCTCCCTCTCCTCCCACGCCTCCTGGGGATGACTTGTCTGGGGGTGAACCCATGCAGCTGGGGTTTGCTCGCCTGTCCGAGGGGGAGAGGGCACTCCGGAGACGCGAGGGCCGATGCATGTACTGTGGTCTCGGTGGGCATTTTCAGGTTGGCATGCCCGAACCGTCCGGGAAACGCTCGCACCTGAGATCCTGTCGGGGGCAGATCTTGGGTGGAGTCTCCTCGTCCCCGGTTTCCCGTGTTGACAAACCACTGATTACTGTTGTCCTCTCCTGGGTCGGGGGCTCGGTGACGACCCAGGCGTTGGTGGACTCTGGTGCTGGTGGTTTGTTCATTGATAGTGTGTTCGCTGCCGCCAATTCCATTCCTCTGCAGCCTCGAGGTTCCCCACTGGCTCTTGAGGCGATAGACGGCAGACCCCTTCTGCCGCCACACGTGACTCATGAGACCCTTCCAGTGGGGATGGCCATTGGTGCCGTTTACAGAGAGTCGGTCTGTCTCCAGGTTATTTCGTCTCCACACTACTCGGTGGTCTTGGGGTACCCCTGGCTCCAGAAGCATAATCCGACTTTCGATTGGAGATCGGCCGAGATCCTCTCGTGGTCACCGCAGTGTGGGGCTAGTTGCATCCATGGGTCTGTCAAGTTGCTGTGTACTTCCTCGGACTCTCTGTTGCCTCCTGAATACGAGGAGTACCGGGATGTATTCGATAAGGTGCGTGCGGTTGCCCTACCTCCGCACCGCCCATACGATTGTGCCATAGAGTTACAATCTGGTGCCGTTCCTCCTCGTGGCAAAGTCTATCCACTGTCGGTAGCGGAGAATGAGGCCATGGAGGAGTACGTGAGGGAGGCGCTTTCACGCGGACACATTCGCAAATCCTCGTCCCCGGCAGGGGCTGGATTTTTCTTTGTGAAAAAGAAGGGCGGTGAGTTGAGGCCTTGCATCGATTACAGGGGTCTCAATCGCATCACGATCAAGAACGCTTACCCGATACCCTTGATTTCCGAGCTGTTCGATCGCCTCAAAGGGGCCACGGTCTTTACCAAACTCGACCTGAGGGCGGCATATAACCTGGTAAGGATCAAGGCGGGCGATGAGTGGAAGACCGCGTTTAACATCAGGACCGGTCATTATGAATCCTTGGTTATGCCCTTTGGGTTGTGCAATGCGCCCGCAGTCTTCCAGGAATTCATCAACGATGTTTTCCGTGACCTGTTACACCTGTGTGTGGTGGTCTATTTGGATGACATCTTGGTATATTCTGAATCCATGGAGGCCCACATTCTGGATGTCAGACGAGTGTTGCAACGGTTACGAGAGAACAAGCTGTTCGGTAAGCTTGAGAAATGCGAATTTCACCGATCCCAGGTAACCTTCTTAGGTTACATCATTTCCGCTGAGGGGTTCTCCATGGATCCTGAGAAGGTTTCGGCTGTCTTACAGTGGCCCCAGCCCAGTGGTCTTCGTGCCCTGCAGCGCTTTTTGGGCTTCGCCAATTATTATCGGAAGTTCATCAGGGACTTTTCCATGCTAGCCAAGCCTCCCACGGATCTGACCAGGAAGGGCAGTAATCCCCAGGTCTGGCCGCTCGAGGCCATCCGAGCTTTTGAGGCTCTAAAGTCCGCCTTTGTGTCGGCTCCGATTCTGTCGCATCCCAACCCTGGGTTGCCTTTTGTCCTCGAGGTGGACGCGTCTGAGACGGGAGTAGGCGCCCTTCTGTCTCAGCGTAGAACACCAGAGGGTCCTCTGCTTCCTTGTGGGTTTTACTCCCGGAAACTGTCTTCCGCGGAGTGCAACTATCAGATTGGTGACAGGGAGTTATTGGCCATCGTGCAGGCCCTTAAAGAATGGAGGCACTTGCTCGAGGGCTCGGTGGTTCCGGTTCTCATCCTGACGGACCACAAGAATCTGACCTACCTCTCTGAGGCCAAGAGATTGACACCACGTCAGGCCAGATGGGCTCTGTTCTTGTCACGTTTTAATTACGTGGTCTCCTACCTACCCGGTTCCAAGAACATCAGAGCGGATGCCTTATCACGGCAGTACTCCGAACTGTCCGGGGAGGAGTCGATTCCGACTTCGGTCATACCTCCGAATCAGATCCTGGCCGCCATTCGCACCAGCCTGACCTCTCCCCTGGGTGAGCAGATTTTGGCGGCTCAATCTGGTGCTCCCTCTGGGAGACCCAACGGCAGATGTTTTGTGCCTGAGGAGTTGCGCACTCGGTTGTTGCGAACCTACCATAACTCCAAGGCCGCGGGGCATCCTGGAAAGAATCAGCTGTCCTGGGCTGTTTCACGTCTGTTCTGGTGGCCTTCTCTACGTTCCGACATCGCCGCATATGTAGCGGCATGCTCCGTTTGTGCCCAGAGTAAGTCCCCTCGGCACCGTCCGTTGGGCCTTTTGCAACCCATAGCCACCGGGGAGCGTCCATGGTCACACCTGGGGATGGATTTCATTGTGGACCTCCCTGCATCCCGAGGCCATACGGTCATTCTCATGATTGTGGATCGGTTTTCCAAAATGTGCCACTGTGTTCCTCTCAAGAAGTTACCCTCTGCACAAGAGTTGGCCACGATTTTTGCCAGGGAGGTCTTCCGGTTGCACGGTTTGCCCAAGGAGATTGTGTCGGATCGGGGGAGTCAGTTTGTGTCCAGGTTCTGGCGCTCCTTTTGCTCCCAGTTGGGGATTCATCTCTCTTTCTCCTCGGCCTACCACCCTCAGTCCAATGGGGCCGCAGAACGATCCAATCAGGCCTTGGAGCAATTCCTTCGTTGCTATGTCTCCGATCACCAAGACAATTGGGTTGACCTCCTGCCTTGGGCTGAGTTTGCCAGGAACACGGCGGTGAACTCTTCCTCTGGGACGTCTCCCTTCATGGCCAATTATGGGTTCCAACCTGCCGTGTTACCGGAGGTATTCTCTCCCCAGGATATTCCGGCTGTGGAGGATCACCTTTCCGTCCTACGTGCTTCTTGGGTACAGATCCAGAGGTCCCTTGAGGTCTCGGCGCAGCGCCAGAGACTCCAGGCTGATCGCAGACGAGCGCCCGCTCCTTCCTACCAGGTCGGAGACCGCGTATGGTTGTCCACCCGCAACCTCAACCTTCGAGTGCCCACTCCCAAGCTGGCGCCTCGCTTTGTTGGTCCCTTCCGAGTGCTTCGCAGGGTAAACCCGGTAGCCTATGCCCTTGCGCTTCCTCCTGGCATGCGGATCTCCAACGTGTTTCATGTCTCCCTGTTGAAGCCACTGGTGTGTAATCGTTTCACTTCCTCGGTTCCTCGGCCTCGTCCGGTCCAAGTGGGCAATCGTGAGGAGTATGAGGTGAGCAATATCCTGGACTCACGCCTGGTCCGCGGTCGGGTGCAGTTTTTGGTCCATTGGCGTGGTTATGGTCCAGAGGAGCATTCCTGGGTTCCCTCCGCAGATGTCCATGCTCCTGCCTTGCTCCGAGCCTTCCACGCACGCTTCCCTCAGAAACCGTTCTTTACTCCGCGGAGGAGGGGCCCTTGAGGGGGAGGTACTGTCATGGTCTTACCTTCTTGCTGTTCTCCTTCGTTTGACATGTGCTGGCGGCCATCTTGGTTTCTGGGTTTCTTGTAGCCTCCCACCCTGCGGCTTCTCCTTCCCACTGGGAGGAGCTGGATGCCTAGCTCATATATATAGGAGGTCTGTGGCTTCAGTTCCTTGCTTGGTCCTCCTGTGTTCACATGCTTCTAAGACTGCTGCTGCTTCTGGTTCCTGATCCTGGCTTCGTCTGACTACCCTGCTGGTTCCTGATCCTGGCTTCGTCTGACTACCCTGCTGGTTCCTGATCCAGGCTTCGTCTGACTACCCTTCTGGTTCCTGACCTCTGACTTCGCAAGACCCTGCTTCGGTTTAGCCATCCGTTTGGACTTTTGCCTTACAGCTTGATTTTCAATAAAGCCTTCTTATTTCCACTTATCTCTTGTTGTACGTCTGGTTCATGGTTCCATGACAACGTGTCATTGTAACGAGTTAACACTTATTACACTAACACTGGTTGTGGTGGGTGTTGTGTGGGGCACTACCCAATGGAGCACCAGGATCCGTGTCAGTGTAACGAGTTAACACTTATTACACTAACACTGGTTGTGGTAGGTGCTGTGTGGGGCACTACCCAATGGAGCACCAGGATACATGTCATTGTAACGAGTTAACACTTATTACACTAACACTGGTTGTGGTGGGTGCTGTGTGGGGCACTACCCAATGGAGCACCAGGATACATGTCATTGTAACGAGTTAACACTTATTACACTAACACTGGTTGTGGTGGGTGTTGTGTGGGGCACTACCCAATGGAGCACCAGGATACGTGTCATTGTAACGAGTTAACACTTATTACACTAACACTGGTTGTGGTGGGTGTTGTGTGGGGCACTACCCAATGGAGCACCAGGATCCGTGTCAGTGTAACGAGTTAACACTTATTACACTAACACTGGTTGTGGTAGGTGCTGTGTGGGGCACTACCCAATGGAGCACCAGGATACATGTCATTGTAACGAGTTAACACTTATTACACTAACACTGGTTGTGGTGGGTGCTGTGTGGGGCACTACCCAATGGAGCACCAGGATACATGTCATTGTAACGAGTTAACACTTATTACACTAACACTGGTTGTGGTGGGTGTTGTGTGGGGCACTACCCAATGGAGCACCAGGATACGTGTCAGTGTAACGAGTTAACACTTATTACACTAACACTGGTTGTGGTGGGTGTTGTGTGGGGCACTACCCAATGGAGCACCAGGATACCTGTTATTGTAATAGAAAATGCTTTCAACTTTGAAATTCAGAGTACTCTGTATTAGAAATGGGGGAACGGCTAGATTGATGCATTGTGCTATGACTTGACACGATATTAGGCTACATTCACACGTCAGTATTTTTCTATAATCCGAATTTCGGTCAGTTTTTTGCGGATCCGTTGTTCCTGAAAATGTTTCCGTATGTCATCCGTATGTCATCCGTTTTTTGCGGATCCGCAAAAAACGGAAACATGTATACATTTCAATAATCAAATAAAGTTGTTTGGATTTCTTTGAAAAAAAAATAAAAATAAAATATTTGCTATGTGTTTCCAGGAACGGATTCCGCAAAAAACGGAAGACATACGGAATGACATCCGAATGTCTTCCGTTTTTTGCGGAACCATTGACTTTGCATTGTACCAGGATCCGATTTTTCAGAAACATAAGGGTCCATTCACACATCCGTTTTTTCTTTCCTGATCTGTTCCGTTTTTTTGCGGAACAGATCTGGACCAGATCTGGACCCATTCATTTTCAATGGGTCCTGAAAAAAAATCGGACAGCACAATGTGTGCTGTCCGTTTCCGTTGTTCCGTTCCGCATGTCCGAAAAAATATAAAACATGTCCTATTCTTTTCCGCAAAAATCGGATCCTGGTACAATACAAAGGCAATGGATCAGCAAAAAACGGAAGACATTCGTATGTCATTACGTATGTCATCCGTTTTATGCGGATTCCGTTCCTGGAAATTAAATCCTGCAAACAGAAACTTTTTTTTTTTCAATTTTTTTTTCAAAGAAATCCAAACAACTTTATTTGCTTATTGAAATTTATACATGTTTCCGTTTTTTTTGCGGATCCGCAAAAAACAGGTGACATACAGATGACATACGGAAACATTTTCAGGAACAACGGATCCGCAAAAAACTGACCGAAATTCGGGATATAGAAAAATACTGACGTGTGAATGTAGCCTTATAGGACATGTTTTATATTTAAACGGACATGCGGAACGGAACAACGGAAACGGACAGCACAAGAAAAAACGGATGTGTGAATGGACCCTTAACGTTGTTTTATATCTCCTTTTATGTTGCAGTGTTAGAACAAAGTCAGTCCTTCTGCAGTATTCGGCACATCTGCACACAAGTCATACAAAAAGCCTTTTATATCTATATACAATAAACTGCTATTACTCATGTTTCCTGTGTTAAACACTGGTGGTTACGAAGTTCAGATGTGGCAACAGTTAAAAAAAAAGAAAGAAGAGTATATCTCCCTGTCTGTGGCGACATAACCATGTCTGCAGACGCCTCCCCTCCACTATGAAGACAACCTTATTCCTCTGACAGGTTTGAAAACAATTGAATGTAAATCTCATAATATACCAAGATCTCTGAAAGCGACAGTGAACCCCCCAGGCATCAAGCCATACATGTCTGCCATGCATTCCCTGGCAGAGTCCTTCAATATGTGCAGATTCACAATATTAAAATGCAAAAACGAAATCATCTGTGTACTGTATCTAAGTTCACACTTCAGCTGCAGTGGACATTCATGGTAGGTGCCAGAAAAATCAACACATCCATGAAATGTATCCATAGGCCCCCATTCACTTGAGAGGCCTGAGGAGCGTGCTTTGGTCTCTGTCGGCTGGTATATCTTTTTTGTTCCTGTACAGAGAGGCGCTTTTCTATGCAGAGGCAGCCTGCCAAAATGGTAACAGCGCCCTATAGCGTATTAGAAGACGAACCTAGGATTTTTAGAGGGAGGAAAATAAGGAGAAAAACTAATTTTCATCAGACCTCAGATCAGACCCTCATCAGACCTCCAAGCTCAATTAGACTGATATTACCATACATGTACAGCAGATGTCAGCTCTTCAAAGATGGTGCCCGCTCCCGAGCTGAGCCAGCGCCATAGCCATGGGTGATTGCTGTTTTAGGGCTCTTTCACACTTGCGTTCTTGTCTTCCGGCATAGAGTTCCGTCGTCGGGGCTCTATGCCAGAAGAATCCTGATCAGGATTATCCCCATGCATTCTGAATGGAGTGAAATCCGTTCAGGATGCATCAGGATGTCTTCAGTTCTGGAACGGAACGTTTTTTGGCCGGAGAAAATACTGCAGCATGCTGCGCTTTTTGCTCCGGCCAAAAATCCTGAAGACTTGCCGCAAGGCCGGATCCGGAATGAATGCCCATTGAAAGGCATTGATCCGGCCTTAAGCTAAACGTCGTTTCGGCGCATTGCCGGATCCGACGTTTAGCTTTTTTAGAGTGGTGTGTAGCGGGGAGCGGGGGAGCAGCATACTTACCGTCCGTGCGGCTCTGACGTCATTCTGGAGCGCCCCGGGATCCGCGCAGACTGTAAGTATACCGCTCCCCCGCTCCTACTATGGCAACCAGGACTTTAATAGCGTCCTGGGTGCCATAGTAACACTGAAAGCATTTTGAAGACGGATCCGTCTTCAAATGCTTTCAGTACACTTGCGTTTTTCCGGATCCGGCGTGTAATTCCGGCAAGTGGAGTACACGCCGGATCCGGACAACGCAAGTGTGAAAGAGGCCTAACACAGCAGACATCTGCTGTCAGTGTCTGTGATTGGAGACAACTCTGATCATGGATCATGGGTTGCGACCACTGCATCTAAAAAGTAATGATGGACGAACATTGGCTGGGACGGTTCGTGAACGGAATTGCGCGAATGCGATCAAATGTAGCGGGTCCCATAGACTTAAATGACAGGCGAACCTGAAAAACCTTCAGGTCATATTTGCAGCCATCAAATAATTACTAGAAGTGCAAAAATAGTCCCACAACATGGACAGTGACATACCAGATGTAGTATTCAAATTTGCAATGTAATTTTCGCGTATGCGCATAATAGGGCACCTGTCATTTTTAACATGACCCTGTGAAAAGTGCCTATAGAAGAGCAGTATTTGTGGAAGAAGGTATATCACACCCCTGCCTCAATCAGTTTTTTGGGGGGGCAACTGGTAAATCACACCAGTAGAAATTATTTTCTCCAATACCGTTTGGCACTCTATGTAGCTGCAGAATTGGGAATGAACTAGGGAATGAATGCCCATGGGTATTTCAGACTAGGGAATGAATGCCCATGGGTATTTCAGACTGGGGAATGAATGCCCATAGGTATTTCAGACTGGGGAATGAATGCCCATAGGTATTTCAGACTGGGGAATGAATGCCCATAGGTATTTCAGACTAGGGAATGAATGCCCATAGGTATTTCAGACTGGGGAATGAATGCCCATAGGTATTTCAGACTAGGGAATGAATGCCCATAGGTATTTCAGACTAGGGAATGAATGCCCATAGGTATTTCAGACTGGGGAATGAATGCCCATAGGTATTTCAGACTGGGGAATGAATGCCCATAGGTATTTCAGACTGGGGAATGAATGCCCATAGGTATTTCAGACTGGGGAATGAATGCCCATAGGTATTTCAGACTGGGGAATGAATGCCCATAGGTATTTCAGACTGGGGAATGAATGTCCATAGGTATTTCAGACTGGGGAATGAATGTCCATAGGTATTTCAGGCTGGGGAATGAATGCCCATAGGTATTTCAGACTAGGGAATGAATTCCCATAGGTATTTCAGACTAGGGAATGAATGCCCATAGGTATTTCAGACTAGGGAATGAATGCCCATAGGTATTTCAGACTAGGGAATGAATGCCCATAGGTATTTCAGACTAGGGAATGAATGCCCATGGGTATTTCAGACTGGGGAATGAATGCCCATAGGTATTTCAGACTGGGGAATGAATGCCCATAGGTATTTCAGACTAGGGAATGAATGCCCATAGGTATTTCAGACTAGGGAATGAATGCCCATAGGTATTTCAGACTGGGGAATGAATGCCCATAGGTATTTCAGACTGGAGAATGAATGCCCATAGTTATTTCAGACTGGGGAATGAATGCCCATAGGTATTTCAGACTGGGGAATGAATGCCCATTGTTATTTCAGACTGGGGAATGAATGCCCATAGGTATTTCAGACTGGGGAATGAATGCCCATAGGTATTTCAGACTGGGGAATGAATGCCCATAGGTATTTCAGACTGGGGAATGAATGCCCATAGGTATTTCAGACTGGGGAATGAATGCCCATAGGTATTTCAGACTAGGGAATGAATGCCCATAGGTATTTCAGACTGGGGAATGAATGCCCATAGGTATTTCAGACTGGGGAATGAATGCCCATAGGTATTTCAGACTGGGGAATGAATGCCCATAGGTATTTCAGACTGGGGAATAAATGCCCATAGGTATTTCAGACTGGGGAATGAATGCCCATAGGTATTTCAGACTAGGGAATGAATGCCCGTAGGTTAACCACCCTGAGGACACAGAAATCTATTATTACTCTGGTAGTTTTCATTTTCATAGTGATAGAATAAGAAGGAAAACATATAAAGAGCCATGAAAAAGTATTTGCATCCTTCTCCTTTTCTTCTATTTTTGCATGTAAATCACACTTGAATGTTTCAGATCAAACTGCTTTCAATATTAGACACAGATAAGCCAAGAAAACACTAAATGCTCTTTTTAAATAATTATTTTATTTTCCGAAGAAAAAAAGGCAGTTTGGTCCTACCTTGCCTTATGTGAAAAAGTAATTGCCCCCATTAGCTTCTAAATCAACCATTTAACCAAATTTAATGGACAGCTGGGTTTGATTTCACTAGCCATGCCTGGGCATGATTAACGCCAGGGGCAGACTGGGATCTTAAAGTGGCCCTGGAAAAAAACTAAAAATGGCCCCATGTTGCAGGTGGTTCCAAAGTGATGGGCGGGGCAACACAAGTAGGCACAGTCAGGAATACCATAGTGTAAAATACAATCCCAGCAGAACCAAATACCACAGGACACCACAACTGCCCCAAAAGCTGCCCCTCTATGGTGGCCATCAATAGCTGCCATTTTCTGTCCTCCTGCAGTTGTCTCTGATTAAGATATGGAGCGGGGGGGGGGGGGCTTAGGAGGTGAGATGCGGCCTCAGCAGTTGAATTCATGAGAGCATGCGTGGTCACTGGCATGGTACTGTAGGATATGCCCCATTGTCTGATAGGTGTGGGTCCCACCTTTGTAAATGGAGCCTTAAGAGTCACGGAGGGCACACTGTGCAGGCGCGGCCTCCCTCCATTCATTTCTATGGGGCTGCCGATAATAGCCGAGTGCTGGCGTTAGCCTGATAGAAATGAAGGGGAGGATTGGCTGCGCAAGCATGGTGTGCGCTCCGTGACTTTCAAGGCTCTGTTCTCAATGTAGGTGTGCGACCCTGAGGTGGGACCCCCACCTATCAGACAATGGGGGGAAATCCTAGCAATATACCCCTATTGTCTGAGATGACATAACCACTTTGCCACTGAGAGCTCATTATACATCCAGCTAGAGGCAGAGGGCAGGCCTTGGATGGCCCCCTGGGAAACTTACCATAGGGTCTATGGCCCGTCCACCCTTGACTAATGCTAGAATTGTTAAATCTATACATCACTCACGTTGCCTGTCTGGCCATGTGAAGCAGGCTCGAAGGACTCCAAAAGCAGCACAACATATCAAGGTCTAAAGAGATTCAATACACATACAAAAAAAAAAAAATATTAATTGAAATCTAGACGTCTGGAAAGGGTTACAAAGTCATTGCTTAGGCTCTTGGACTCAATTGAGAACCATTATCCACAAATGAAGAAAACCTGGACCAATGGTGAGCCTTCCCAGGAGTGGCCAGCCAACTAAAATGTCACCAAAAGCATACTGATGACTCATCCAGTAGATCACAAAAGAAACGAGACACAGTTCTACAAGAAGAAAGACACTGGCCAAAAATATCATCCATTGGAAACTTGGTATTTCAGACTGGGGAATGAATGCCCATAGGTATTTCAGACTGGGGAATGAATGCCCATAGGTATTTCAGACTGGGGAATGAATGCCCATAGGTATTTCAGACTGGGGAATGAATGCCCATAGGTATTTCAGACTGGGGAATGAATGCCCATAGGTATTTCAGACTGGGGAATGAATGCCCATAGGTATTTCAGACTGGGGAATGATTGCCCATAGGTATTTCAGACTGGGGAATGAATGCCCATAGGTATTTCAGACTGGGGAATGAATGCCCATAGGTATTTCAGACTGGGGAATGAATGCCCATAGGTATTTCAGACTGGGGAATGAATGCCCATAGTTATTTCAGACTGGGGAATGAATGCCCATAGGTATTTCAGACTGGGGAATGAATGCCCATAGGTATTTCAGACTGGGGAATGAATGCCCATAGGTATTTCAGACTGGGGAATGAATGCCCATAGGTATTTCAGACTGGGGAATGAATGCCCATAGGTATTTCAGACTGGGGAATGAATGCCCATAGGTATTTCAGACTGGGGAATGAATGCCCATAGGTATTTCAGACTGGGGAATAAATGCCCATAGATATTTCAGACTGGGGAATAAATGCCCATAGATATTTCAGACTGGGGAATAAATGCCCATAGATATTTCAGACTGGGGAATAAATGCCCATAGGTATTTCAGACTGGGGAATGAATGCCCATAGGTATTTCAGACTGGGGAATGAATGCCCATAGGTATTTCAGACTGGGGAATAAATGCCCATAGGTATTTCAGACTGGGGAATGAATGCCCATAGGTATTTCAGACTGGGGAATGAATGCCCATAGGTATTTCAGACTGGGGAATGAATGCCCATAGGTATTTCAGACTGGGGAATGAATGCCCATAGGTATTTCAGACTGGGGAATGAATGCCCATAGGTATTTCAGACTGGGGAATGAATGCCCATAGGTATTTCAGACTGGGGAATTAATGCCCAAAGTTATTTCAGACTAGGGAATTAATGCCCATAGGTATTTCAGACTGGGGAATTAATGCCCATAGGTATTTCAGACTGGGGAATTAATGCCCAAAGTTATTTCAGACTAGGGAATTAATGCCCATAGGTATTTCAGACTGGGGAATTAATGCCCATAGGTATTTCAGACTGGGGAATGAATGCCCATAGGTATTTCAGACTGGGGAATGAATGCCCATAGGTATTTCAGACTGGGGAATGAATGCCCATAGGTATTTCAGACTGGGGAATGAATGCCCATAGGTATTTCAGACTGGGGAATGAATGCCCATAGGTATTTCAGACTGGGGAATGAATGCCCATAGGTATTTCAGACTGGGGAATAGATGCCCATAGGTATTTCAGACTGGGGAATGAATGCCCATAGGTATTTCAGACTGGGGAATGAATGCCCATAGGTATTTCAGACTGGGGAATGAATGCCCATAGGTATTTCAGACTGGGGAATAAATGCCCATAGGTATTTCAGACTGGGGAATGAATGCCCATAGGTATTTCAGACTAGGGAATGAATGCCCGTAGGTATTTCAGACTGGGGAATAAATGCCCATAGGTATTTCAGACTAGGGAATTAATGCCCAAAGTTATTTCAGACTAGGGAATTAATGCCCAAAGGTATTTCAGACTGGGGAATGAATGCCCATAGGTATTTCAGACTGGGGAATGAATGCCCATAGGTATTTCAGACTGGGGAATGAATGCCCATAGGTATTTCAGACTGGGGAATGAATGCCCATAGGTATTTCAGACTGGGGAATGAATGCCCATAGGTATTTCAGACTAGGGAATGAATGCCCATAGGTATTTCAGACTGGGGAATGAATGCCCATAGGTATTTCAGACTGGGGAATGAATGCCCATAGGTATTTCAGACTGGGGAATGAATGCCCATAGGTATTTCAGACTGGGGAATAAATGCCCATAGGTATTTCAGACTGGGGAATGAATGCCCATAGGTATTTCAGACTAGGGAATGAATGCCCGTAGGTTAACCACCCTGAGGACACAGAAATCTATTATTACTCTGGTAGTTTTCATTTTCATAGTGATAGAATAAGAAGGAAAACATATAAAGAGCCATGAAAAAGTATTTGCATCCTTCTCCTTTTCTTCTATTTTTGCATGTAAATCTATTTTTGGACAGCTGGGTTTGATTTCACTAGCCATGCCTGGGCATGATTAACGCCAGGGGCAGACTGGGATCTTAAAGTGGCCCTGGAAAAAAACTAAAAATGGCCCCATGTTGCAGGTGGTTCCAAAGTGATGGGCGGGGCAACACAAGTAGGCACAGTCAGGAATACCATAGTGTAAAATACAATCCCAGCAGAACCAAATACCACAGGACACCACAACTGCCCCAAAAGCTGCCCCTCTATGGTGGCCATCAATAGCTGCCATTTTCTGTCTTCCTGCAGTTGTCTCTGATTAAGATATGGAGCGGGGGGGGGGGGGGGGGGGGGGGGCTTAGGAGGTGAGATGCGGCCTCAGCAGTTGAATTCATGAGAGCATGCGTGGTCACTGGCATGGTACTGTAGGATATGCCCCATTGTCTGATAGGTGTGGGTCCCACCTTTGTAAATGGAGCCTTAAGAGTCACGGAGGGCACACTGTGCAGGCGCGGCCTCCCTCCATTCATTTCTATGGGGCTGCCGATAATAGCCGAGTGCTGGCGTCAGCCTCATAGAAATGAAGGGGAGGATTGGCTGCGCAAGCATGGTGTGCGCTCCGTGACTTTCAAGGCTCTGTTCTCAATGTAGGTGTGCGACCCTGAGGTGGGACCCCCACCTATCAGACAATGGGGGGAAATCCTAGCAATATACCCCTATTGTCTGAGATGACATAACCACTTTGCCACTGAGAGCTCATTATACATCCAGCTAGAGGCAGAGGGCAGGCCTTGGATGGCCCCCTGGGAAACTTACCATAGGGTCTATGGCCCGTCCACCCTTGACTAATGCTAGAATTGTTAAATCTATACATCACTCACGTTGCCTGTCTGGCCATGTGAAGCAGGCTCGAAGGACTCCAAAAGCAGCACAACATATCAAGGTCTAAAGAGATTCAATACACATACAAAAAAAAAAAATATTAATTGAAATCTAGACGTCTGGAAAGGGTTACAAAGTCATTGCTTAGGCTCTTGGACTCAATTGAGAACCATTATCCACAAATGAAGAAAACCTGGACCAATGGTGAGCCTTCCCAGGAGTGGCCAGCCAACTAAAATGTCACCAAAAGCATACTGATGACTCATCCAGTAGATCACAAAAGAAACGAGACACAGTTCTACAAGAAGAAAGACACTGGCCAAAAATATCATCCATTGGAAACTTGCGAGGTGCAAACCACTACTGACTAAGTGAGAAAGAATGTAGATGGGCCACCATGGTTTTTGAGATTATATTCTGTGGACTGATGAGTCAAAGGTGGCACGTTTGGAAAGACATGGGTCCCACTACATGTGGCATAAAGCTAACTCCACATTCCACCACAACAACATCCTACCATAGAAACATAGAATGTGTCGGCAGATAAGAACCATTTGGCCCATCTAGTCTGCCCAATATACTGAATACTATGAATAGCCCCTGGCCCTATCTTATATGAAGGATAGCCTTATGCCTATCCCATGCATGCTTAAACTCCTTCACTGTATTTGCAGCTACCACTTCTGCAGGAAGGCTATTCCATGCATCCACTACTTTCTCAGTAAAGTAATACTTCCTTATATTACTTTTAAACCTTTGCCCCTCTAATTTAAAACTATGTCCTCTTGCAGCAGTTTTTCTTCTTTTAAATATTTTCTCCTCTTTTACCTTGTTGATTCCCTTTATGTATTTAAAAGTTTCTATCATATCCCCTCTGTCTTGTCTTTCTTCCAAGCTATACATGTTAGGTCCTTTAATCTTTCCTTGTAAGTTTTATCCTGCAATCCATGTACCAGTTTAGTAGCTCTTCTCTGAACTCTCTCCAAAGTATCAATATCCTTCTGGAGATATGGTCTCCAGTACTGAGCACAATACTCCAAATGAGGTCTCACTAGCGCTCTGTAGAGCGGCATGAGCACCTCCCTCTTTTTACTGGTAATGCCTCTCCCTATACACCCAAGCATTCTGCTAGCATTTCCTGCTGCTCTATGACATTGTCTGCCTACCTTTAAGTCTTCTGAAATAATAACCCCTAAATCCCTGTCCTCAGATACTGAGGTTAGGACTGTATCACTGATTTTATATTCTGCTCTTGGGTTTTTACGCCCCAGGTGCACTATCTTGCACTTATCAACATTACATTTTATTTGCCAGATTTTTGACCATTCCTCTAGTTTTCCTAAATCCTTTTCCATTTGGTGTATCCCTCCAGGAACATCAACCCTGTTACAAATCTTTGTGTCATCAGCAAAAAGACACACCTTACCATCGAGGCCTTCTGCAATTTCGCTGATAAAGATATTAAACAATATGGGTCCCAGAACAGATCCCTGAGGTACCCCAGTGGTAACAAGACCTTGGTCTGAATATACTCCATTGACTACAACCCTCTGTTGTCTGTCCCTCAGCCACTGCCTAATCCATTCAACAATATGGGAGTCCACGCACAAAGACTGCACTTTATTGATAAGCCTTCTATGTGGGACAGTATCAAAAGCCTTACTAAAGTCCAGATAAGTGATGTCTACTGCACCTCCGCCATCTATTATTTTAGTCACCCTTTAGACTTTCTGCTCTCCCGCCCACCTGCTGATGACTGACAGTCTTCTACCTAGTTTTCTCTCTTTCTCTCTAGGAGAGAACTGCCAATCATCAGCAGATGGGTGAGAGAGCAGGAGATGATGAATAACCAGGACTCTGCTAAGGTAGATTTGACTCTTTTCAAGGCCTGGGCTGCAATGATTATGATGCTGGTTCTCGGCAACCACTTACGTTTAGCTTATAAATGACACACCGCTGAAATCAGCATTTCTGTCACTATTTTATGCTGCCCTCAGTGAAGTAGGAAAAATATTGATGACAGGTTCCCTGAAGGCTGGGTTCACACCTGAGTGTTTTACAGTGCGTTCCTACGCGCTGTAAAACACTCAACAAGGAGAAACAAATGCTTCCCTATCGGTATGGTTCTCACCTGGGCATTTTACAGTGCGTACGATCCCACTGTAAAACGCCCAACGCCCCAAGAACTTCAGGAGCTTCTTTGGGGCGTCTTGTCGCGCGTTCCCATACATAGACTTCCGGGAACGCACGACAATGGGAGTTCGCATACTACCGGAGCCGCGTATGTGAGACGCCGGAGAATCGCGCATACACAGCGCTCAGGTCAGGACGCTCAGGTCTGAACCGGCTGTTAAGGATGAACAGGCCACATAGGACAGGCTCGGTGCACCACTTTTTGGCGCTTATAGTGGAATTAGTGACATGCGCTGAAATTCATCAGGACAGGTGATAAGTGTCTGTTCTCAACAGCTGGACCCCCACTGGTCACCAGACCTGTGCTCCTCCGTCTCCCTCTATGAAGTGATGGTTGGAGATGTACTTCTGCTCCATTCATCTCTTTGGGACAGTCAGACTTTCTGAGCCTCAGACGTCTAGTGCCCATCTGCACTTTATACTGCCCGCCTTTCAATTATGCTAATCTGCTAATTTTTTTAAATATTTTTATGCAGTGTGGGCCATATATCCAATGGCCCACATATATCCAAGTAGTGTACGCCAAGTGCGTGGAAATACTGTGGTGTGAAATACACTACTGACTTCTATGGGCTGAAATATACACCCGTCTGAACGAGCCCTGAGGCTCTGATGATGTCCTCAGTGGTACCTCATGGCCCTACTGGCTTGTAAAGGGATCCATCAGGTTCTAATGAGGTGTCTAATATTCCATTGTTTCCCCGAATCTACGCTGGAGGAGCCAAATGCGAACACAGCCTAATGCCTGATCCAGATGGCCATGATAATTTTTTTTAAAAATATTTTTATTAGGCTTCATGTACACAAAAGTTGTTTGCTTCCGTGTCCGTTTTTTTTTTGCGGAAAAAAATAGAGCATGTCCTATTCTTGTCCGTTTTAGGCATTGTTACAATGGATCCGCAAAAAAAACACGGATGGCATCTTTTTTTTTTTTTTGCGCACCGCAAAACACATACGGTGGTGTGCATGTAGCCGTATGTCTCCAGTCCGTGTTCTGTAAGGTGTGAATTACACTATTGAGTTCTATGAGGCGAAATCTATACCAGTCTGAACGAGGTCAATACGCCCGGGAGAATATATCAGAATATTTTACTGCGAAATGCATTATTCAAATCTCGCCCCTGAAAGGGTTAAGAGCCCTAGCGGACGAAGCGTAATACGCGCCCTATTTATTAGGCGCCATGAGACAATTTTGACAGAATTGCCTCACGTTTTCTCCTTTAGCACCGGTGTACCGTGGCCATACCGGCGGCAGGCGGTAACCGTCACTATGGCAGTGCATGACGCACCAGCGCTGAGGGAACACTGCTGACTGAGGAGATAGAGAGGGCGGGGCGACCGGGATCCCGCGGGCAGCCAATCAGCGCGCAGAGCGCAGGACGTCACGGCTCAGTCTGTGGAACCCGGGGAAAGAGAACGAGCGTTCTGGAAGTCTGTCCAGGATCCTCCCCTCACACGCCCAGCGCCCGCTTCTGCGATAGAGTACCCGGTACGGGCGGACATGGCACCGGGCGTGCGTCAGCATCTGTGCTGATAATGCTCAAGATGAAGCTGCCCCAGTATAAGCAGAGCGCGTCGGATGAGGACGAAGGCGGAGAGCGGCTCGGGATGTGTTCTAGTCCCTGCAGCCTCTGCCCAGCCGCCGGTGGTGCTCCGGGGCCGGGCTCCCTCCAGAGGGAAGCGGTGTATGAGTGGTTCGTGCAGGCGCTGGGCCCGGCGCAGAGACTGGAGTTCACCTGCGGATTACTGGACTTGTGTAACCCGCTGGAGCTGCGCTTTCTGGGCTCCTACCTGGAGGACTTGGCCCGCAAGGACTGCCACTATCTGCGGGACTACGAGAGCAGAGCCAACGGCCTGGCCGGGGAGATGCTGGGCGACCTGGGGGACCCCATCATTCGCTCCCGCCTCATAGTCTTCCTGGCGCTGCTCAGCTCCGAGAACCGGGACGTAGCCGGCCGCCTCTACCGAGCGCTGCTGGCGGGCTGGGACGAGGAGGACCGGGAGCCCGGGGAGGAGCTGCTGCTTCTCTTCACCATGGCGTCCCTGCACCCGGCGTTCTCCTTCCACCAGCGGGTCACCCTGCGGGCGCGCCTGGAGCGGCTGCACGAGGCCTTGTGTGGGAGAAGCCGCCCTGAGGTAAGTCGCCATGTGCGGCTCCTGTCAGGGTTGTGGGACTGGTGCATCCTTCTGTTGGGAAATATACAGAGATATATCTCCAAGTCCCTGGGTCATGTGTGCTGCTGCAGCCAATGACTGACCTCAGTGGAGATGTCTCCAAGCGGGACTTCACTGCTGGGTCAGGGACCACTTGGTGACATGTCACCGCTGCTCTGTTCAGAAGAATGGAGCGGGTGACTGAGACTTACATTTTTATTTGTCGACAGGTACAACGTGCCATTGGGGACAGTTAAAGTCCCAGCGGGTGAACAACCCCTGTATCCCCCTGAAGTGAAGAACAGGCAAGTACTTATCTCACTGATTCCTTGACTACATCGGGGACAACATGTCACTGCTGCAGCCGATCTCTGGGTGCACTGCTGCCGTGATTGGCTGGAGCAGTGACACTGGCTGGGAGAACCCGGGTGGCAGCATGGAATCTGTGGGGTAAGTACTTACCTGCGCTTTATTTTAGGCAGATTCTCTTGGCCCCTTTAACGTTCCTCTACCGGTCGATACAAATACTCTGATGGTATTAAATTCTAGGGTTTGTGTGCAATAAAAACGGGTGAAGTTGTTGGTCATTTTGGGTGTGTGTGTATATATAATTATAAAAAATAATTCATATTGTTATTGGAGTTTTTGGGAGAAAAACCAACCCGTAAATCCACTTTTTTTTTTTTTTTTTTTTTTTTTTAACTCCCCGTGTTGCGCGATCCTTATTCTGTGGATTGTCACTTATCTCTCTTGTCCCCCTAGGGAATTTGAAGCTGAAGTTACTTCGGGTGATGGACCAACACGGGGGGGGGGGGGGGGGGGGGCGTCGTCGTCTAAACATTTTAGATGCCACGGTCACCACTGAGGGTGGCGTCTAAGGGGTCAAACAGTGGAGAACTCCACCGTTAGTGAGGCATCTGCATTCAGACTGTGCTATTCCGGAGAACCTATTGAAATAGGCAGATAAGATGGGGACGCCCCTAATTTAATGGCACAGAGACACCTTTTTGAGTCAGGTATATATTTTATTTTCTAACATTTTATTAAAAAAAAACTAACCAGGTAGCGTCACTAGCAGATACATGGCAGTCCCTTTCCACAGCATGGAGCCTATATAGATGGCCTGCTGGCACAGAGAAGTCCACCGAGTAACATGGTACAAGCATTTCCTGACGGCAGCAGTGCCAGCCTGTGTCACCATTGCTGGTGATCACAAGGGTCCATGTGCACCCTCCCATCCAATCTGATCCGTACCTTTCCTGTCTTGTACATTGGAATAGAACCCGTGCTGGGCTTCTCCACATATGTCTGGAGGGACAGGTAAAACAATTTTCTTACATGATCATCACGTGTTGGTGTTTCTACCTGGCACAAGATGGCAGTCATGTCCAACCATCTACTAATGCCACGGTTTTAGGCTGAGCTGGCAGGAGTTTTGTAGAAGGAATGCAACATAATAGGCGTAGTACATAGTGACCCCAAAATCCCACTGAAGGTGTTTTTTTTTTTTTTTTTTTGGTTCTAGACCTTCTATGAACTTATTAATGGGGGTATTTCATTCATCTTGTTTGCCAGAGAAGCAACCTGTTCACCGAGGACATGCTTGGGTCAGACTCGCAGGTTCAGTCAAGTGACCCTCTCACATTAGACACAAAGTTGCAGTAGATCCAGAGGGTATTTTCTGTAAAGTTATTCCAGATTAAGACCGAAGTGGCCGTTACGTCTGTGACAGATCCTGCGCAGGCCTCGCAGCAAGGTCCTTTAGGCCTCTTGCACACGACCGTATGTCACGTGTGAGCGGGCCATATGTCCCAGAGCGGCATTGATTGGGAGCACACAGCATTATAGATTACAATGACTGTGCACGTCAGGCCACCCGCTGGACTATTGTCCCGCACTTATATGATATTATGACAATAGCCCCGCGGGCGGCCCGACGTGCACAGCATCATTGTAACCTATGATGCTGTGCGCTCCTGTGCGCACGATCAATGCCGCTCTGGGACATATGGCCCGCTCACAGACCGTATATCTCAGAGGGCATGCGGCCGTGTGCAAGAAGCCTTGGAGTACATTCACACGACCGTATGTGTTTTGCGCTCTGCAAATTGCGGATCCGCAAAACACGGCTACTGGCCGAGTGAATGTAGCCGGCCCCATGATAGAAATGCCTATTCTTGTCCGTGATTGCTCTTTTTTTTTTTTGCGGCCCCATTGAAATGAATGGGTCCTCACCCATTCCGCAAAATTGCGTAACGGATGCGGAGCCAAAAATACGGTCGTGTGAATGTACCCTTAGGGTATGTCTACGTGTCAATTTTGTCTGCCAGAGCTGTTGCATAACTGAAGATAGCAGTGCATTGGGGCTGCCATCATACTCAATGGGGTCGCAGCGTGACTTGCACTTTTACAGCAACACAAATATGGCAAAGTATCCAGCAGTGTACGATTGCTGCGTGTCACTGTCGCACCTTTTCCTCCCCTTTGAGATTGACCTTCAGCTGTCAGGGGACAATCATGCTAGAATGAGGACCCCCCTCAGTGACCCAGGACTGAGCTCTATACAGCAATCAGGAGAACATGGGTTCGGTCTGGCGCTCCAGTCTGAGGGCTAGGTGTTCACCCTGGCTTCTTTTTGGCAGTGATGGGAAGATGAATGTAGCGGCAGTGCGCAGTGTCGTCAGAGCCTTGGAGATCCTTGTGTATAGCAGAAAACAATGATCAAAGAGAAACGCCCATTTAACCTCATCTGCCATCAGTGTCAGGTGCAGGACCCACCTTTGAGACCCACGCCTATCTCCATAACTGAAGTGAATGCCATGGATGTCCCAGATGGGAGTACCCCTTTAATGTTTGTTACAGTAATCTTCCGTTTATTCGTATCTGCAATCATTTGTGTGATCGCCTCTGTCTCCTGTGTACAGTGCAGAGGACGCACATTTACATGAGGGGATATGCTGCCGAGAAATGGTCATTTTCAGGACATGATGAGATCAAGGACAAATAAATTGGTGCTGGTCATTACACTGGACAGCGACTGGGAACTAACTGCATGAACGTCTTCTGTATGAGGCAGGATTGCTCCGTTCCTTCAGGATAGGTGGTGGGGCCTGCTGGCTCATCAGGTCTTCCCATGTCCTGGTGCTATTTTCACCTTCCACAGACTTGAATGTGATTTCTGTGGAGCCTTCTTTTAGCCCTTGTAAAAATGAGTGGTGGAGTAACATCTGCAGCTCCTGTGACATAACTGCATACCACCGCTCACAGGAACGCTCTGATATTGGGCCTAATGGGGCCTCACTCTTTCCTTCCAGACATTCCAGGGGACCCAAGGCAGCTCTCTACAACAGCCATCTTTTTTTTTGCTTAGCAAGCCTCAGTGCTGGTATACAGCGTGTGATTGGAAGTCTGAGCAGTCTGACACAGTGAACAAGTAATTTAGTAAACTATTTACTGACTGAGGTTTTTACTATCCATTATCCTTTAAGGCTCCTCGTACACTAGAATTTTCCAATAACATTTTTTTACCTATAAAAAAAAAAACTGAATATGCTCTCTTTAGTAGGGTAGCTATGCTCTCTCTAGGGTAGCTATGTTTTTATTGTGTTTAAATAATAAATTATATTTTTTTTCCTTTTTCCCTATAGTAAAAGAGAGGGCTGGGTCATTTTGGCCTAAATTCTATATCGCGATATAATTGGAAACGTGCGATATAACGATATATTGCGATACATTATTTTCTTCTGTATGTTTGCAAATTACAAAACTGTTCACAAAATTTTTAAGATGTGTATTGTGTAACAGATCTTTTTCCAAACAATGTAAAGATGAAGTGTCCCCCATCCAGCGCCATTGCCACCATCATCCATGTCCCACAGCCAGTGACGTCGGCCCCATGCCATAGCCATTCCCCCCCCCCCCCACCCCCTGTTAGATTCGGGCCCCTGCTAATATACTTACCTTTCCTGCAGGTTGCACGGCTAGCTGATGGAGTCCGCAGGGGACGGACTTCGTCTTCTTCCCAGCATGCACTGGGAGGGACCTGACGTCACACACAGCATCAGCCAGCGTGCTAATGATGTGTGCACAAAATGCCCTTGCCAGGGCAGCGCGGTACAGAGTCGGGAGGCCACAGAGCGGTGAGTTAGATGCTTCTTCAATTCACTACCGCTCCGTGGTCATCTATTGCGATATGGCGTTATAGCTAAGATCTATATCGTTGCCCGAATTTATGATCGTTTATATCGCCCACCCCTAGTAAGAGATGTCTGTGTGTGTGTGTAAAAAAACAAACAAAAAAAAAAACGCAAGCTTTTCTTATTTTGTATAGACCTTCAGCTAATATTTGGAACTGGCATTTTTACCACAAAAAACACTTCTAAAAACGCAGTTGTGCAGAAAAACGCCACCAAAAACCAATATGTGAAAGCAGCCTTATACAAGCAGGATGTCTGACGGCTGTCATTTTTAGCACAGTCCCCAGACCGCCATTGTAACGTATTTAATAAGTTCTAGTGCAGACTTTTAAAAAACAGAATATTGCCCCCTCCACGCTGGTGCCCCCACAGCAGCGCATCAAAACCTCCATGTTATATTCCCTTCAGGTATCACATTTCCCACATACATTACCCAGCAGAGTCTCCCCTAACAAGCATCTAATCCCCAGAAACGGCACCAACGAGATGCTAGTATCCTCCAACCCCAGACACCCCCCAATAGCAACACAAAAACTGTGCCCCCCCCCCTTTTTTTTTTTTTCTTTACACCAGTTGGTCAAACTCTTTTAATACCATTGCCACAAGTCTGACTAAAAGGCAGGTACAAGAGGCTTAGGCCTCATTCACACGTCCATGTCCGTGGTATGACCAGAACTACATGGTCTGTGTATCATTCGTGACGCTCTCCGTGATCCATCTGTCTTTGATTTTGTGGTTTTGTGAATTGCGATCCATGTGGTATCCAAATTACACGGGCGGTGCTTTGCTGAAAATTTCCAGAGCATCTTCTATCAATGATCCGCGAAATCCATGGACCTAACGCCAATGGCATCCATGTTCTGTGGTTTTCACGGCAACGTAGACTATAATGTGCATAATGCATCTGTAATCACAGACAAAATAGGGCTTGGTTCCATGGTGTCGCCACAGATTCATGGTCTGTGGAAAACCAGTGATGTGTGAATGCACACATTAAAGTCAATGGATATGTGAGTGGTCTGAGGAGACCACGGACAGCACACGTACATCAATCACTGACATGAATGAGGCCTTCAAGATAATCTGTCAGCTAGGGGTGCACCGAAATGAAAATTCTGGTCCGAAACCGAACCGAAAATTCAGGATACCCCTTGACCGAAACCGAAACTGCCTTTTTGCCCAAATACTTTTAAAAGACCCCCCACCCCATAACAGTGCCATCCACAGACCCCCCCCACCTCATAACAGTGCCATCCACAGACCCCCACCCACCCCATAACAGTGCCATCCACAGACCCCCCCACCTCATAACAGTGGCATCCACAGACCCCCACCCACCCCATAACAGTGGCATCCACAGACCCCCACCCACCCCATAACAGTGCCATCCACAGACCCCACCCACCCCATAACAGTGCCATCCACAGACCCCCACCCACCCCATAACAGTGCCATCCACAGACCCCCCCCACCTCATAACAGTGCCATCCACAGACCCCCACCCACCCCATAACAGTGCCATCCACAGACCCCCCCACCTCATAACAGTGGCATCCACAGACCCCCACCCACCCCATAACAGTGGCATCCACAGACCCCCACCCACCCCATAACAGTGCCATCCACAGACCCCACCCACCCCATAACAGTGCCATCCACAGACCCCCACCCACCCCATAACAGTGCCATCCACAGACCCCCACCCACCCCATAACAGTGCCATCCACAGACCCCCCCACCCACCCCATAACAGTGCCATCCACAGACCCCCCCCCACCCACCCCATAACAGTGCCATCCACAGACCCCCCCCCACCCACCCCATAACAGTGCCATCCACAGACCCCCCCCACCCACCCCATAACAGTGCCATCCACAGACCCCCCCCACCCACCCCATAACAGTGCCATCCACAGACCCCCCCCCACCCACCCCATAACAGTGCCATCCACAGACCCCCCCCACCCACCCCATAACAGTGCCATCCACAGACCCCCCCCACCCACCCCATAACAGTGCCATCCACAGACCCCCCCCCACCCACCCCATAACAGTGCCATCCACAGACCCCCCCCACCCACCCCATAACAGTGCCATCCACAGACCCCCCCCCACCCACCCCATAACAGTGCCATCCACAGACCCCCCCCACCCACCCCATAACAGTGCCATCCACAGACCCCCCCCACCCACCCCAT